>NC_084561.2:47023823-47153823 GCF_033978685.3 Nerophis lumbriciformis | reverse complement strand
TCATGACTTGTCGTTAAACAAGGACTAAAAACATAAGATAATGTTGCACCTTTCTTATGACACAGAGCAAAAAGTATTGCTTGTCCAAGTTGTGCCATCAGGTGGTGGTTCCACAGCCATCATATCCAAAACAGCTGCCTGTCATTTGCGCCGACGGGAGTGTCGCAAAGCCCATTTTAATGTGTCTTTTTTTAATTCATGTTGAGTGAAAATAGCAGCATAGTTACGTTCAAACACACAATAAATCATCTTATAGTGTGTTTAAAGGCAGCAAGGCAGTGTTGTTGAGCTTGGAAATGACACAACCGTGACGTCATCTCAAGTCTCCGTTGTGCCGTGTACACGCATATGCTCAGCGGAGAGTTTTGGGACTCTATACTTTGACCTGCGCTTGCAAAAGTCTGCATTTTTAAAGAGGACAAGACGCCTAAACACAGAGATATGTATGTGTTTATTAGGTAGCGGCCGTTTGCGACGCGCATCGTTGCTTACTGTGCGTGGGGTTATTTTTGGAGCAATTGAAAAGCAGAGACGTGGAAATTCACAAATCTAAGCTGAGGAAGTAGAATAAATCAACAGGCAAAATGTTTACATCTCAAGATCGTATCAAATTATACCCAAAGCTAAGTATTAGTTTATTTACTTATAATTTAAGACTATTGTATACATGTTTTTCTGTATAATCCTGAAATATGAAGTCAGTCCAAGCATCCTATCATGGTTTATAAGCTTCCTTAAAATCTTTTTGTGAGGCTGCCGGCACCGCCTCGGACAAACAAAACAAACATTGCAACATTTCATCCGGAAAAAAGTCCACTGCTATGGTCCGATAATATGGAAGTTACAGCTATTTTTTAATTGTAACGTCGGTACTTTGTTCATTAAATAATTAAAAAATAACCTATCAAGTTTTAAAATATTGAATTAAGTGATTTTCTTTAAGTTACTTACTTTTTATTCATGGATTTATTGTGTTTTGCAGTTCACTTTCCAAAAAGTAGGTCACTTATTTTCTTAGTCTTAAAAAGCGACACATTTTGAGCTTCAAAAATGCCTAGCTCCTTTAATATCATTATGGTTCAAATACCATTGAAACACTGTTTCCCTTTGCACTAGTGTAATTTTTTTAAAGATATTTAGCATTTTAAATGTTGTACTTTGATGAATTTTTGCTGTATGTAGTAACCTAACGTGTTGTTTCTAAAGTAATTAATTAGCAGTTTTTGTTATTATTTTCCATTAACGCTAGGTTTATTGCCTGAAGGCTGCTGGCTATTCAGTTTGAAACTACTCTTCAGCCGCTATACGACACACGGGCTATGGGGAGAGACATTTTCAAGCCAAGGACTAGCTAAACATTTGCAGGCATGTGAGCACCCTTTAAAAAAAAAAGAGAATGGCTGACAAAAAAATGTAAGAATAAATTAAATCCGGACTACATTTCCTGCAATAGGGTACACATCTACACTATTTTTTTGTCCACAATGTACATAAAAGTCAAGGCACTTTCAACATATTCAACAATTTTACACATCAGGTTGAGCAAATTATGACTTTAACAAATCATGTCAAGGAAATAAAATAAAATCAAATACAAATACAGTATTAAAAATAAAACAATATGGTAAAATACAACTTTCTAAGAGAATAAAAGGGCTACATTCAATCACTTTAAATGTTTTCAATAAAGATATCAATTGAAGGTCTTTGGTACTTTTAATCATTATCCAAGATTTAATTGGTAATTTGAAACCATTAGGCCAATTAAAAAACATGTAGGTCTTGTCCTCTCCAAGGTTTCTCATAGTCATTCACATCGACGTCCCACTGGGGTGAGTTTTTCCTTGCCCTTATGTGGGCTCTGTACCGAGGATGTCGTTGTGGCTTGTGCAGCCCTTTGAGACACTTGTGATTTAGGGCTATATAAATAAACATTGATTGATTGATTGATTGAGGTTTTAACTTCAGAAATCGACATTTATGTATAAAAATTGTTGCTTGCAGCATAATAGTGTTGACAAACATGTCTAAGGGTGTGGAGATGTCTCCATTCACAATAAAAGAGATCACATTTGACATATATATAGATGATAGTAACATATAAATGTTTGTAAACATTATTATGCTGCAAGCAAAAAATGTTATGCATAAATATTGATTTCTGAAAGTAAAAACATTTTCTAATTGGCTTTCAAATTATCAATTAAATCTGGGAAAATGGTTAAAAGTACTAAAACCCTTAAATAGTATTCCGTCCTACGTGTCTGTGTCCGTGACGTAAAAAAGTTGACAGATAGCTAACATGAAGAGCATAAGGAAAGGGAAGAAAGAGTCCAGGCCTTTAGTGGTTTTCACAGAGAATGCACTTTTCCTTTCTTCTTGTCTAATTGGTCATTTCGTTCTTTGTTTTCTCTTTTCCTTGAATGTATTTTTGCTTTTGTTGTCTTCTCTTTTTTGTTGTAAAACGGTATAAAGAGACACAAACTATATGGCAAATAAACACTACTAAGTAACTACATGTCCATAAATGTTTGCTGCATAACATGTTTTCACACAATAGCATGTAAAGAGTGCTCATAAAGTGATGTAAATAGCCCATGTAAGACTCAAAGCCACACATGAATAAGATTGACATTTCCAAACATTGCACCCTCCCTCAGAGGAGTGAGCTAGCGAGCAAAGAAGCTGCATGCTAAGTAGCAACAAGCTAAACAGTAGAACAAGCTATCGTTGCACAGTACTATTTCTACATTTACACGTCTTCATGTCACTCATAAAACAGACACAGGACTTACAGACAATGTTTCCAAGGCACTTTGTGGGAAGAAACACCAAACTTGGAGCGCTGAAACACGCAAAGCTGTCTCGTGTGTAAACGAGCGGGCGTCTGACTGTCGCGCGGAGCCTACCGGAAACTAGAGGAGAGAGCAACTCGCCTTCAAAATAAAGGTCCCTTCTCATTACCTGATAATGTTACGTCATAATAGATATCTTTATAAAAAAAATTCTCAAGTGACTTAATTGAACCCTTTTTTTGTTTGTTTTAAATTGTATCATATTTTGTTTAATATTTTAATACTCTTTGTATTTGCTTTTATTTTCTTTCCTTGACATGTTTTGTTCAACCTGATGGATGTGTAAAATGGTTGAAAATTAAAAAAAACATTTGACAAGGGTTAGGGTGATAATATATATAGTTATGATGTTGTGACCTCTGTTTATATAATACCTTTTCGCTGGTTACTAATATATAGTCGAAAACTTCACTATAGTAATAGTAATTATATATCAAGGGCCGGGGTCCGCGCATGCGCGAAGACAACGTCACTTCCGGGACTTTTTTTTTTTCGATGGCGTTTCTGTGATTTCACGTTTTGTGATATTTGAATATTTTATGAATCTGTTGTATAAAAGGTAGCTTATCTAAGAGTAAAAGGGAACAATAATATAAACATGAACAAGAGGGTATATTTAACAAAAAAATCAGGGCGTATTATCGCCACATTTCAACCACTTTTTATTTTATTTTATTTTTTAGAAACCTCTATTCATAAATTTCAATATTTACAAACAGTTGAGAAACAATAATCAAAGTAAGTACAAAAACAGTACAAAACAGCGCCAGGGGGTTGTAAATTAAAACCCTACCCGTTCACCCCAGAGTCATATAACTTGATACTTGACATATGCTAACTGCTATTTTGCACTTTTCTGCTTCCTGTCCAGAATGTCTTTGAAGAAGACCTTTTTAATCTCATTAGGATTTTGTTCCACGTTAAATAAAAGTTACATTTAAAGAAAAAATCCCATAAACCCCCAAAATATTCCACAATGTACTACAATTGTTTTGTTTTTTACTTCAGTAACTTTTTTTTTTTTTTGCATCATCATCATCTCACTTTACTGATTGGCTGAGATAAACTATTTTTTTTTTGTCTTTTAAAAGGAGTGAAGTTTAGGAATAATGTTCATCCTGTGATATAAATCATAAAACAACTAATAACCAACAGTTCAAAGATCAAAATAAACAAATTAAACACACAAAAATTGTTTTTTTTTTGGTTGTATTTGTTTGTGCAACAGTAAATAAATGAAGATGCTGTGAGACTGTACAGTACAGTGCTGCCATTTAGCGACAGGACATAAACAACATTGTGCAAATAGCAACAAAGTCCATCATTAATAATTATTTAAGCTAAAATACAGTACATCTAAAATTATAATTGTACAACACAATTATTTTAGAAATAATCAGTTGAATTGAACGAAAACAACACTATTATTTGTGTAAATAGTTTTAGTTTTTTTTTACTGTACAGAGGTGTCTTCTGGATGATGACCACTAGATGAAGACATTGCTCTTTCTTCCTCTCCAAGAAAAAGGACGTTTGTTTGCTATATTCCTTATTTATTTTTAATTTAACACTGAAACACGTGACTAGGTCCAGTACATGTCACTCTTGAAGAGGAATTTGATGACAAGAAGATAATTTCAAAGGTTGTAGAAGACGTGTGAAGGACGTGAGGGTTGTTTCATCTGAGACATTCAAAACAACACGGGATGTTTTTGAACAGCCTGTAATACTCCTCTTGAATCTGCAATACAAAACATATTGTTATTATTATTCATATTATTACTATTAGCCATTTATCATTGTTAGAGCATGACAACAATACAATATACATTGGAACCAACTGAAGGAGTATTAACAATAAGTACGGTTGATAGTTGTGTCCGAATATTAATAATAATAATAATAATGATGATGATGATGATGATACTTGACCTTCCTGGAGAGCACGCAGAGGAAGATGAAGATGAACATGCCCTGAAAGGCGTTGGCGATGGTGAACAGGTACGCAGTCAGCGTCTTCTCATACAGAATGTGCAACACTCCAAAGGCCCAGGTGGCACCCAGCACGAAGAGCAGCGCCATGGCACCGCGGGCACACGACCTGCCATGCCAACCAATAATCAAGTCTTTAATGTCTTCTTAATGACTTCCATTCAAATAATGTACTCTCCAACTGGTGGTACTTAATGAATACTTAGGTCTACTACACAACTGTATTTAATGTTGTCATTATGGTGGTACTTAATGAATACTTAGGTCTACTACACTACTGTATTTAATGTTGTCATTGTGGTGATACTTAATGAATACTTAGGTCTACTACACTACTGTATTTAATGTTGTCATTATGGTGCTACTTAATGAATACCTAAGTCTACTACACTACTGTATTTGATGTTGTCATTATGGTGATACTTAATGAATACTTTGGTCTACTACACTACTGTATTTTAATGTTGTCATTATGGTGGTACTTTATGATTACTTAGGTCTACTACACTACTGTATTTAATGTTGTCATTATGATGGTACTTAATTATTACTTAGGTCAACTACACTACTGTATTTAATGTTGTCATAATGGTGGTACTTAATGAATACTTAGGTCTACTACACTACTGTATTTGATGATGTCATTATGGTGGTACCTAATGAATACCTAGGTCTTCTACACTACTGTATTTAATGTTGTCATTATGGTGGTACTTAATGAGTACTTAGGTATACTACACTACTGTATTTAATGTTGTCATTATGGTGGTACTTAATGAATACTTAGGTCTACTACACCACTGTATTTAATGTTGTCATTATGGTGGTACTTAATGAATACTTAGGTCTACTACACTATTGTATTTAATGTTGTCATTATGGTGGTACTTAATGAATACTTAGGTCTACTACACTATTGTATTTAATATTGTCATTATGGTGGTACTTAATTACTACTTAGGTGCACTACACTACTGAATAAATGTTGTCATTATGGTGGTACTTAATGAATACTTAGGTCTACTACACTACTGTATTTAATGTTGTCATTATGGTGGTACTTAATGAATACTTAGGTCTACTACACCACTGTATATAATGTTGTCATTATGGTGTTACTTAATGAATACTTAGGTCTACTACACTACTGTATGTAATGTTGTCATTATGGTGGTACTTAATGAATACTTAGGTCTACTACACTACTGTATGTAATGTTGTCATTATGGTGGTACTTAATGAATACTTAGGTCTACTACACTATTGTATTTAATATTGTCATTATGGTGGTACTTAATGAATACTTAGGTGTACTACACTACTGAATAAATGTTGTCATTATGGTGGTACTTGTGTGTTTACTGAGGGGAGTACTTGGTGAAAAGAGCTTGAGAACCATCGATCCAAAAGAACAATACTATCATAATAAAAGTAGGATATGACCAAATACAGCTACTGTACAAGCTATACACTGACTTCTCTAATATCATTTTTCTTTTATGTGAAAAAAAAGATGTAATAATAGATATTTATTTATTGATGTGTTGTTAAAGATTGAACAAGTGAAATGGTTTTTTCTAGTAAATACAAGGGCATGATTAAATAAGTTCTGCTTCTTCCTACTCCCTTTCAAAGGAGTTAGAATGTTAAACTGTAAACATTGTAACTTTCCCCCCAAAATTTCCCTGATTACCCAAAAGTCCAGGCTTTCCGTTACATTTTGGGTCATTTTTCAAACTTGCATGATTCTCACTCTTCTCACCCGATTCTAAAATTTCAGGATCTCCCACAATCCTCGGTGTTCCAAAGCCCTATTTTCACCTCTTCCTGAAAAGTTTTCACAGTACACATTTTTCAAACAACTCCAACCATTCCACTTTCAAAACATTCCTCTTGGTTGGGACAACACAAATTTTTGGGGTTTTTTTTTTCACACAAATTCCCAATTTTCCCGAAATTCCAGGAATTCCGAAATACCATTTTTTTATTCAAACTGGTACTACGTCAATGGTTTTCAACCAGAAAAAAAAAAAGTTCCAACGGCAATTCATACATATCATCTAGGACAATTGTGCTAGTATCAATATGTTCAAACATTTTTGGTTTTCCCGAAACCTCCAAATTTCCAGGAAATTTCCACTCAAATGAACGGACATATCCATAGTTCTACAATGCCCTAAATTGTCAAAATGTTGCACCTTTTTTTTTTTTACCCGATTTCGACCTTTCAACCATTCACACACACTTTTCTTCGGATGTATTGAAGGCAAAACATGTTTTCCACTTCCCCAAATTCCCCGTTTTCCCAGATTTTCCATGAATTTTCCCCACTCACAATGAATTGGCAATATACAAACATCTGCATATTCCACATTTCTCATCTGATTTGAACCGTTCCACTTTCAACACTTTCCACTCACCTTGAACAATCAAACTACCTTCAGTTCAAAAATATTCCAGGAATTTCCAGAATTACTGGTTTTCCATAGACCTATTTTCACCTCTTGTCCCAACATTTTCACAGTCCATATTTTTCAACAAATTCCAATCATTCCACCATCAAAACATTCCTTGTTGTTGGGACAACTTAATGTCCCAATGTTTCCTTCGTACAAATACTTTGCTTTCTCCAAATTCCAGGAATTCCAAAATAGCCAGTCTCATATCAAAGTGTTACTGTGTCCACATTTTTTAACCGATTCAAAAAATTCCAACACCAACCCAATTTTATCATCAAGGACAATTGTGCTAGTATCCATATTTTCAAAAGTTCCTGAAATACCAAAGTTTTCCATGAATTCCCCCCTTTCAGGAATTCCAAAATACTTTAAGTGTTACTACGTCAACATTTCTCAACTGATTAAAAAAATTCGGACACCAACCCATTCATATCATCTAGGAAAATTGTGCTAGTTTCAATCATTTAAAAAAAAATCTTAATTTTCCCAAAATTCGAGGAATTAGGATTAGAGTTAGCCTACCCATTCTCAATTCAAATTGATTAAAACAATTCCAACACCAACTAATTTATATCATCAAGGACATTTGTGATAATACCAATATTTTCCCAAATTTCCAGTAAATTCAAATGAATGGACATCTTCAAAGTTCAACAATGACCACATTTTTTAAATTTTTGCGTAATTTTTTTGTTGCCCGATTCAGACCTTTCAACCATCCACACACACTACTCACCCTGGATATCAAATGTAAAAGATGTTTTTCATTTCCCCAAATTCCCGATTTCCCCAGAATTTTCAGGTATTGTATCCCCATTGACAATCAGTATCCCACATTTCTTACCCGATTTGAACCATTCCACTTTCAACACCTTCCTGTCAATACGTGGACCTTGGGGTTTGTTTTCCCGGAATGCAAAGGAAAGTCGGCGCGGGCAAGACATGAATGTAAGTACACATTTTTATTTTAACACTAACAGACTACAAAAAAGGAAGCAAACAAAAAGCGCGCACAATGGCGGAGAACAAACTTGACTAATGAAACAAATCTTGCACAAAGGTAGAAACTAAGAACAATAAACAAAAACTTACTTGGCATGAAACTATGGTAGCATGAAGACAAAACAAGATAGCAGGGGTGTCAGAAGAAGCGTGGTATGAAAGGATAGATAGATAATGTCACCAGGAAGAACAACAGAAACAGACCGGCTTAAATAGCAGTGACATGATCAGTGAAAACAGGTGCGTGACTGAAAATGTGAAACAGGTGCGTGACATGGCAGGTGAAAACTAATGGGTTGTTATGGTGACACAACAAACAAAAGTGAACAAAGAGTCCAAAAACAAAACCGAACATGACTAAAACAAAACGTGTGTGTGTAGTGTGTAGTAAACAAAACATGATCACATAGACATGACAAAGCCCCTCCCTTAAGGACACATACCAGATGTCCATAAAATAAAAACAAAACAATGATCAATAGTCATGGGAGGGCGGGAGGGGGACATGGCGGTGGGTCGCCAGACACCGAGTCCCCGTATCCACCGGGGCAGAGTTAGGTGGCGGCGACGCATACAGCGACAAGGTGGGCGACCTGGGAATGATCACATCCGTGGCCGACGAGGAGGTCGGCGAACCTGGCGTGGCGGACGCCCATGGAATGGCCACATCCGTGGCCGACGAGGAGGTGGATGCGTCGTCAACGTGGCAGGCGGCGAAGCTTGGCGTGGGGCGTCAGGCGGCGAAGCTTGGCGTGGCGTGTCAGGCGGCGAAGCTTGGCGTGGCGCATGAGGCGGCGAAGCTTGGCGTGGCGCGTCTTGGTCTTGGCATGGCGGGTCTTGGTCTTGGCATGGCGGGTCTTAGTCTTGGCATGGAGGGTCTTGGTCTTGGCATGGAGGGTCTTGGTCTTGGCTTGGGTCTTGGCATGGAGGGTCTTGGTCTTGGCTTGGGTCTTGGCATGGAGGGTCTTGGTCTTGGCTTGGGTCTTGGCGTCGTGGAGCTGCGACTGGCGGAACCTGGCGTTGTGGAGCTGCGACTGGCGGCACTTGGCGTCGTGGAGCTGCGACTGGCGGCACTTGGCGTCGTGGAGCTGCGACTGGCGGCACTTGGCGGCGTGGAGCTGCGACTGGTGGCACTTGGCGTGGAGCTGCGACTGGCGGCACTTGGCGTGGAGCTGCTACTGGAGGAACTTGGCGTGGTGGAGCTTGGCGTGGTGCTGCTAGGCATGTTGCTAGCCTTGGAGCAGGGCATGAAGCTAGCCGTGGCGTAGGTACTAGCCTTGGTGCTGGTGCTAGCCTTGGCGCAGGACGTGGAGCTAGCCGTGGCGTAGGTGCTAGCCTTGGTGCTGGTGCTAGCCTTGGCGCTGGTGCAGGTCGTGGTGCTAGCCTTGGAGCAGCGACAGGTGCTAGCCGTGGTGCAGGTGGAGGTGGCCTAGCTGGGGGTTGCGGCTTGGCAGGCCGAAAGACCGGTGGTGGTGACCGGACCGGAGGTTGCGGCTGAGCAGGCCGAAAGACTGGTGGTGGTGGCCGGACCGGAGGTTGCGGCTTAGCAGGCCGAAAGACTGGTGGTGGCGGCCGTGCTAGAGGCTGTGGCTTGGCGTGACAATGCTAAGCCACCCCACATGAACAGTTCCCAACCCTAGCCCCCCCCTCAAGGAATGGATACCAGACGCGCTCCCCGCGGTCTGGAACCGTTTTTGGGGTGGGTGGAGGGAGGTCAGGAGGGGGGCAGAATCCTCCCCATTAAATTGTCCAAAATGTCTTTCTTTTTCTACCTAGGATTGAGTGGGTGAAAAAAAAAAAAATTGTGACTTGGGCGTGGCTTGAGTCCTAGGGGGGCGGGGCATGGAATTCAGATGGCTGTGACTGATTAGCTCTAATGTTCAAAATCATGTTTTGGTAGTGTTTTAACATGTTTTTAGAGTCTTTGGTTGGAGGTGAGTGATCAAAAGAAAAAGCATTGAAAAGAAAATCCTTGTCTGTGACGTCATCAGGGCGAAGCCGGGCTGGCTGCTGCTTGCTTCCGCCCAGAGGGGGAGGAGCTTGTGGGAGCGGCGTGTCCTGCCGGTTCGCGGAAGTCTTTCCTCGTCCTTGGCGACGTTTCCGGGACGGGAGTGATGCGCCGATCGGCACCAGCTTGCTTCCATTCCCCCACATCATCCCCCTGCGCTCCCTGGGGGAAAAGCGCAGCGTCTCGGCCTCCATGGCGCGCAGCACCTCCCAAGAAGCCTCATCCAAACTGTCCAACTTACGTGCGGAAAAACGTTTTTAGCTGGTGACATTCTGTCAATACGTGGATCTTGGGTTTTGTTTTCTCGAAAGGCAAAGGAAAGTTGGCGTGGGCAAGATGTGAATGTAAGTGTATATTTTTATTTTAACACGAACATACTACAAAAAAGGAAGCAAACAAAAGGCGCGCACAATGGCGGAGAACAAACTTTACTAATGAAACAAAACTTGCACAAAGGCAGAAACTATGAACAATAAACAAAAACTTACTTGGCATGAAACTATGGTAGCATGAAGACAAAACAAGGTAGCAGGGGTGTCAGAAGAAGCATGGTATGAAAGGATAGATAAGGATAATGTCACCAGGACGAACAACAGAAATAGACCGGCTTAAATAGCAGTGACATGATCAGTGAAAACAGGTGCATGACTCAAAACGTGAAACAGGTGCGTGACATGACAGGTGAAAACTAATGGGTTGCTATGGTGACAAAACAAACAAAAGTGCACAAAGAGTCCAAAAACAAAACCGAACATGACTAAAACAAAACATGATCACACAGACATGACACTTCTACTCACCTCGAACAATCAAATTACCATTTTCCAAGTTAAAAAATTTTCCGAGAATTTCCAGAATTTCCGGTTTTCCAAAGCCCTATGTTCAACTCTTGTCCCAACGTTTTCACAGTCCATACTGTTCAACAAATTCCAACCATTCCACCATCAAAACATTCCTCTTAGTTGGGACAACAAAATATCCCAATCCAAAATACCAATTTTTAGTTCAAAGTGTTACTAAGTCAACATTTCTCAACCGATTCAAAAAATTCCAACACCAAACTCATCATATCATCTCGGAATATTGTGCTAATTTCAATCATTTAAAAAAAAATCCTGGTTTTCCCAAAATTCCAGGAATTCTGAAATACCCATTTTCAATTCAAACAGTTACTACATCCACATGTTTCAAATTATTAAAAAAATTCCAACACCAAGCCATTCATATCATTGCGGACAATTGTGCTAGTATCAATATTTTAAAAAATGTCCTGAACTCCAAAGAATTCCAGGAAATTCCCATTCAAATGAATGGACAAATTCTAAGTTCTACAACGCCCAAATTTCTCACATTTTTGTGCCATTTTTTTTCTACCCGATTCTGACCTTTCAACCATCCACACACACTACTCATCCTGGCTATCGAATGCAAAACATGTTTTCTATTTCCCCAAATTCCCGGTTTTCCCGGAATTTTCAGGAATACACCCATCGTTCGCACGCCATTTCTACTGGATATTATAGTTGTTGCTGTTGTTTCTGCTATTTCATGCAAACATGTCCAAAATAAACATTTACAATACAATACAATAATCATACTTGCCAACCCTCCCGAATTTTCCGGGAGACTCAGTACAGTTAGTAGAACAACTGTGTTTTCATTACTGTTTACTGTACTATATATATATATATATATATATATATATATATATATATATATATATATATATATATATATATATAAATATAAGAAATACTTTAATTTCAGTGAATTCTAGCTTTAAATATACTCCTCCCTCTTAACCCCGGCCCCCGGGCCGGACCATCCCCCACACCCTCAAACTCCCAAATTCGGAGGTCTCAAGGTTGGCAAGTATGACAATAATGCAAAATAATCCACCATGAATGGGCCAAAGTAAGTTGTGAGTGCCAGCACTTCGATAAAGAAGGTGAGATACACGACTGAATTCCAAAAAGAACAGAATCAATGATGTGTAAAAGTTTCATTTTGATGTATTTTGCATTGATTTCTACATAAAAGAAAAATTACTCTTTTTTTCAGTTTTTTGGGTGTCTGTATTTATTTTTTATGGGGTAGAAAAATGCTTTAGTTTGAATGATTTGGTCTTGGTCAGATTTTTAAAGGACAGATACCTAACAAAAGCCGAGGTCTCGCTGTGTATCAACATTTATTTTCTGCATTATTTCACATCGCTGTGATTAAAATACAGAAATGGGCGGAGTCAAGTGTTTCTTCTGCATAAAATGGCGTCCTCTGCAGTAGACATTTATTTGTTATTAATCTTTTGTCACAGTTACACATTCTATAAAAAAAAGAAATATATGCATTTATCTGTTGTGCATGTCCACAAATGTCCACTGCAGAGGACGCTGCTGGTAATGATGATGTCATCTTCATAATCCTACCTGATGTTCTCATAGTGGCTGATTTCAGGCTTTTTCACCTGCGTGTGTCGATACACCTTGTAGATGATCACTGCAAAGGCCAGGAGATTCACCTGAGGGGAGAACAGTCTCATCACACTTCAACACATCAATCTGATGCTTGTGTTGCTTACCAGGATGATCAAACAGGCGGGGCCGATGAAACTCCAAATAAAATGATTTTCCGTGCTCAGCCAACACCTGAAAAAAAAATCAATCTTCAATTGCTGGTTTTGTTTCTCTTTTATTGCTGAAACTCAAAAACTAATTTAAAACATGAGAATAATTCATACAAACTCATCATGCAGACATCCTACACTATATTGAATACTATACTATACTTTACTATACTATACTATACTAAAGTATATTATACTACCTGAATCTGCTGAACAATTACTTTTGGACGAGTAAATAATAAGGGTGTCCGGATACGTTATTGATATTATATATCATTAAAACAAAAAAAGGGAAAATGTGTGATATCATGTGCGATACAAGCAGTCTTGCAGCGTGTTTACTTGTGTGTGATATCATGTGCGATACAAGTAGTCCTGCAGCCTGTTTACTTGTGTGTGATATCATGTGCGATACAAACAGTACTGCAGCGTGTTTACTTGTGTGTGATATCATGTGCGATACAAGCAGTCCTGCAGCATGTTTACTTGTGTGTGATATCATGTGTGATACAAGCAGTCTTGCAGCGTGTTTACTCGTGTGTGATGTCATGTGTGATACAAGCAGTCCTGCAGCGTGTTTACTTGTGTGTGATATCATGTGTGATACAAGCAGTCCTGCAGCGTGTTTACTTGTGTGTGATATCATGTGCGATACAAGCAGTCCTGCAGCGTGTTTACTTGTGTGTGATATCATGTGCGATACAAGCAGTCTTGCAGCTTGTTTACTTGTGCAAAGCTGGACAGCCAGATAACTAGGGGTGCATGAAAAAAATCTATTCACGTCCGAATCGCAATCATTTTTATGATTTTCCATTATATATAAATTAATAATCCAGAATTTTCATGTATCAATTTAACCCCCCTCCCCCCAAAATAAACAAAAAACAAAAAAACAACAACACGTTTTTTCTATTTTTGTAAGATAATCAATGATTATTGTACGTTACAAGAATCAGTTAGAATCAATTCTAAAACGACTCGTATTGACATGCTCCATGTCCTCCAAAAAATATTTACAATTTCTTCTTTTTTACTAAAGTAACTTACAAAAGGTAAACATGCTTGGCTATAGGCTACTATGAGCTAACAGCTATTCAACTTAAAGACAGCATAAGTCCATAACAAATAGGTTAGTGCTTTCCCACCAACCATTGCTCTCTGTTTGACTCATTTCAAGCATGTATGATTCCAAGGGGTGTGAATCTTTGGGCCAATAAAGATTCAGATTCATGGGTGACGATTCAATTCAGAATTGATTCTTGATTCAAACAGATTCTTGTATTATTTGGAATAATAACTATAATCAACATTTTACAAAACGGGTGAGAAACCTTTTTTAGGTTGCATGGAGATGTCCTAAAAACGTTTTTTTTTTTTTTTAATGTATTCAAGTAAAAAAAAAAAGAAAGTCAATCAATCTTTTTTTAAATGTATTTATTGTTTTGCAAAATTATGAATCCATTTAGAATCGGGATAAATAAGAATCCTGAATCGGATTTGAATTGATTTTTTTTGTGCACCCTTAATGATTCATGCTGAGATCGTATCCGATCAATATCCGTATCGGACAAAACTCAAAGCTTCAATGTGGGTATCGTATCAGAAGTGAAAACGTTCTATAATCAACATTATTTTTCGGAATCAACCTGAAGTAGAAGTGCCATTCTATACTCATGGTTTGTTCATTTGAAGTCTGCTCTTCCACTTCCAAATTGCTTGGTCTTATTTTGAAATGTTCCCATATGACTTCCTCTTCTCCTTGCACACAACTGCTACTGCAATTGTTATTGAAGCCAAGCTGTGTGCGTCATGACATGAAGAAAAAAATATATTTATAGGAGCGCTCACATTTTATCAGTGCCGTAATACTTGGAGCCCAGCGTGGCGGAGATGGCGACCACCACAGCTGGGCTTCCGTAGCCGAAGACGTAGAAGTTCCGGTGCAAGAAGCCCTTGTTGTAGATGACGCCCACCACCATTAAGTAGAGATGGATGCCCTCGATGCACATCCAGGCAAAGGCTGCCAAGAAGAAATAGTGCAGGAGACCCGCAATAACCGAGCAGAAGAGCTGCCGGGGAACAAAGAACAAATGACTGACCTGCAAAACATCAAAACCTAAATGTTGGTTTTCACGTTTGTCCCCCACGTTCCCTGCAGCCGTCAAACTCGGGCAAACTCTTTATAACGAGGCCATAAAAGTGATAGAAAAAAACCGAGTTGAAGCATTTTGAACAATACAAATAATAATATAAACAATATGTCCCTAAATATACGTGGGATTTTTTCATAAGGTTAACACTCCTGAAACAAAAACAATAAAACAATCTTTAATGTCGTCCCAAATAATGCAACATTTTACAGATCATTTTACAACTTGTATAAGTCTAATGTGCAACGAGAAAGACTATAATTCGGTTTTCAGCACCGAAGGCTTGGAATAACCTACAATGGAACATTAAACTTCAAACCCTAGTTACGTTGAATGAGTTTAAAGCTTCTGTGAAAGGACTGCAGTCTACCTTGTCTGTGTGCACACATGTCATGTGGGCACGTTTTAATGTTGTAAATGTCATGTTTTATGTATTTGTTTACTGTTTTTAATGTAACCTTGCTGCTGCCCTCTTGGCCAGGTCTCCCTTGGAAAAGAGATCTTTGAGCTCAATGGGATTTTACCTGGTTAAATAAAGGCTAATAATAATAATAATAAAAGTCCTGAATCCAGGCGATGATCCCAATCAACCCCAATTCTGACCTTTCCTGAAAGTTTCATCATAATGTGTCCATAACCTTTTAAGGCATTTAGCTAACAAACTAACTAACTAACTGCAACAGTTACCGTAAATTCTGGACTATAGGCCGCTAGTTTTTTTCCTGTGCTTTGAACCCTGTGGCATATAAAACGAGGTGATTAATATATGGATTTTTCTTTGCTGCCAGCCATAATGCAAAAAGTTACAAAAAACAAATACACTGAATATGTGTGTTATTGTTTGTGTTATTGCGCCATCTTTTGGACAAGTTCGCTCACTGCAGGTGCTTTTGTGTATAGACTGAGCTTTCAACTGGAAGTAGAAGTGCAATTTTGTCTACTAGCCAGCTATAGCGTTCCTACTAAGTTTTACAATAAAACTAAAACAAGTCTTACTTATTAAAAAGTCCCACGTGTGATCTCTGTAGGAGTGTTTTCATGCATATTTGTACGTGCTATCGTAATGTCATCAAGCTAGCTTCGTTAGCATTACCTAATAGGCTAACAGGTTTACGAGTGTCTGTGTTAGTATTATTAACTTACCGTGACATTCTTTTTGTATTGTTTCACTTTCACAAATCCCTCAGTAAATTCACCAAAACGTTAGCGTGGAGTTATTGAGTCTCTTTAGCTGATTGGAGAGCTAGTTTGCGCAGCTAGTGGGTCCATGACCATGACTTCTGTTTTGTTTGATCAGCTGTTTTACTGCCCTGTTACAGACACCGTTTGGAAACAATTAAGGTATGTAAATAAACATTTCTGTGTAAATAACTTGTTTCAGAACGTATATATCTGCCACTTATAGTCCAGTGCGACTAATATATGGGGAAAAAGTCCTTCTAAAATTTAGTAAGTGTGGCTTATAGTTCAGAAAATACGGTACACCTGTTTGTACAGTAAATTGTTCAATTTCAATTCTAGTCACCTGTCATCATTTAGACCAAAAGGATCTGGGTGGACTGTTTCCTCCTAAAGGTAGAGTTCTAATAAGAGTCCAGGGTTACCTTGTGCGTGTTCATGTTGATCCCCACCAAGAAGATGAACTCGGCCATGAAAAGACTGCAGCACAGGTTCTTGTGAATGGTGGTTCTGGTGCTCTGGATCCCGCTGAAGAACCAGAAGGTGAAGATGCACATTGACAGACAGATGATGGAGATGATCATCCCCAGCTGGCTGATGCGGGTCAGGACCGTCTGGTGGGCCGCCAACTGAGTGTCGGAGAGTAAATATTCAGTCATGGTTTCTAGTGGACGTGTTGCATTAACATCTGTCACACGCCGATGCGTTATCAAAGATACTTGGTCTTCAACATCAAAGCGAGGAACTCTCACGTTGGCTCGCCCGGACGACATGAGGACGGCAAAGTGTGTGAGGTGGCTGCAGGTGCAGGTGGTGGCGTTGCTGCTGACGTGCACGGTCCTGCAGCCGCGTGTCGCCCAGCGACCCCGCAGGCTCTCAGTCTCGTAGTCCCAGAAGACGCACTTGGTCACGTCAGCGTCGGTGTCGATGGGCTTTACAGGACAACAAAAGGTATGGATTGATGTTGTCTGATGAATCATAAACTGATTATTATGATTGATTATTTCTTAACTTCTTCAATAATGCCATTAATCGATTAGTGGGTTTTGATATGGGCCACACAGACAGGACCTGGATAACTTGAGGCCACAAGCAGCATTTTATTTTGAACACTTTTAGAACTTTTTGTAGTCATGTGAAACAATTTTTCTACTTTCTCAATCAAATTTGAGTTTAATTTAATGCAAGTTTTGTACCAAATGAAATTCATGGGAACAAAATTGTACAATAATGAAAACTAAAACATTCCCGCGGAAATTTTGATGGGCCTGCTATCTGTGCCCTGGACCTCTGGCCAGTGGTCGTCGGAAGCCGCCATACTTTTAAGATGGTTCCAAGTGTCCGAAGCTGTGAGTTTTAGGTGTAACTATGCAAAATGAGCTACTGAGCTAGCCTGAAACATTAATATGCTAACACGTAGCATATGTGCTAAAGATGACATTCTAACAGTTAACATGTCTCACACGTCAAGTAACATGGCTGTAATGTGCATGGCTGCGGAAGTAGAGAATAAAGTGAAAAATAAGCAAAAGAAGTTAGCATGCTAATATTAGCTTGATAGCATGCTATCAGTTAACAAGTGTCACGTACCAAGTTATATGACGCTGGAGTAAACAATTGCAAGTGATGCTCAAAAAGTTTCATGCTAATGTTAGCAACCTAATGTTAGCATTTTATCAGTTACCATATGTCACATACCAAGTTATACGACTGTAAGGTAAATTGCTGTGTAATTAGAGAAAAAAAATAAAGTTAGCTAAAAAGTTATCATGTTAATGTTAGTATGCTAGCATGCTAACATTAGCATGCTAGCAGTTAACAAGTGTCACATACCAAGTTATATGACTTCAGGTTAAACAATTGCAAAATTAGCTAAATAAGCTAGCACTTTGCTGTTAGTATGCTAATGTAAACATGCTAACCATTCAATGGGCCCATAGCCGTGAGATTTTTGGAGTTTCATGCTAATGTTAGCCTATTAGCAACCTAACGTTGGCATTCTATCAGCTACCATATGTCACATACCAAGTTATACGACTGTAAGGTAAATTACTGTGTAATTAGAGAAAAAAAATAAAGTTAGCTAAAAATTGATCATGTTAATGTTAGTATGCTAGCATGCTAACATTAGCATGCTAGCAGTTAACAAGTGTCACATACCAAGTTATATGACTTCAGGTTAAACAATTGCAAAATTAGCTAAAAAAGCTAGCACTTTGCTGTTAGCATGCTAATGTAAACATGCTAACCATACAATGGGCCCATAGCTGTGAGTTTTTCGGATTAGCGTTGCCATGGTAACACAAAATGTACCCCACTAGAAGTGCCGCTGTCTCCCTTATCAAGACCTTTCCGGCGGTTTAAGATATGTAGGGGTTTGTTGGTTGGTTTGTCGCTTCTTATTACAATAAAGACAATAATGACCCTTTTATCTAGAAAAGTATCGAAAAGTATTGAAAAGTATTGAAATACATACAAAAATATTGGTATCGAGACAGCGCTAATTTGTGTGTGTGTGTAAAATTAACAACTTTGACGGCTAGTCTCATTTTTGTATTATAATAATGTTATTTTTTCCAAGTTATTTCATAAACCATGATGTAGTTAATTTTTTGTCTTTCTTATCTGTCATTTTTTTTTTTTTAATCCATCCTTGAATTTTGGTTATTTGATCTGTCCTGTCTGTTATTTTTTTATTTTTTTTATTTCAACCTGTTTTTAGGGTTAGGGTTTGGGTTATTTTTTATTCATATTTTTAAATTTTTCAACCTGTCTTATTTTTATTTTAGTGGAACAAGTCCCGCAGGGGCAATGTAGAGCGCCGCAAGGGGCCCTATGGAAATTGCTGTGTTTTTTCTTCGATACATTCGGGGGCCTCTCTGAGGCCCTTAACAAAGTTCCCATATTTTGCAGGCATTTCCGGTAATGCAAAAGTTGTATATTTTGGGGGTTCTGAAATGGGTCAGGGCACGGGGAGGATCAACTTGCGTGAACCCCGCGGTGCAACGGAGGCAAAAATCATCCACATTATGATTCTGACCTCATTTGGATAAAGAAACGAGTGATCAGATTGCGGGACCTATCCGGATCAGGTTAGTAGACCCGCCTCCACCC
The DNA here is from genome assembly GCF_033978685.3 of Nerophis lumbriciformis. Classification (NCBI taxonomy): domain Eukaryota; kingdom Metazoa; phylum Chordata; class Actinopteri; order Syngnathiformes; family Syngnathidae; genus Nerophis; species Nerophis lumbriciformis. Next base: position 47,134,441 of record NC_084561.2, on the reverse strand, counting down.
ATAGGGACAAAGAGTGTGGATGATCGACAAGAGGGTTCGCTCTGTTTTTTTCAGCAGCGAGGCTCATAAAGTTTATTTCAGCAAATGTCAAAACCCTCAACCCTCACCCAGCCCACTTTACTCCTTTGAGGTGCGAAAAGAGCTGCAGCTCCAGAGCCCCCCCCCCCCCCCCCCAACATTGCAAGTCCTGTGATTTCTTTTCCGTAACATGTGTACATGTTCCTATCAGCTATCAAGTTATTTTTATAGGCCCCAGTCTGCGCCCATAGAAGGCCAGTCTGACGTTTTTATGCATCCCTGCTCTGTTTGTGCTGAAAATGATATTTTGTTGGTCATGCGCAATGACAGTAATTCTCTTAAAAGGGATAATGAACAACAGATTAGATTTCGGGGCTGATCCGGATCACTGTCGACGGGAAACCCCAGGAGATTTGCATTTGGAGTGAAAGAAGTCTTTACCTGGACGTGTCTCAGCGTGAAGGTGACGTGGTCTAGCTGGTCGGCAGGTCTGATGGCGGCGGCCACCACTTGGGAGTTGACGGTGATTTCTCCCGATTCGGAGTAGCGCGAGTAGTCGGTGACGCCCGGGTCGATGGCGGGATTCAAGATGTCCGCCATGCTGTTGTATCGTACAAACACCACTGACACGCTTGCTGTGGACAACACGAGTGAAACAAACGTCAGAAGAAGGTCAGAAGAAGTCTGAGTACACGGGTGACATTTAGTATGGTTGCTACTTCCAGACGCTACCTGGTGGAAGTTTGCAGCGAGTCCTGGATGGTCCCGCTCCTTAATGCGTCAGTTACACGCAGGAACGAGGCAAAAGTACAAATTTACCTCCTGCACATTTAACTGAGACTGGAGTGGAAACAATCAGCTTAGAAGCTTTATTACATTTATCCTAAATCACGAACTATAAGACGCTACATTTTTCCAACGCCTGCTCCCTGCGGATTATAAAACGGTGCGGCTAAGATTTTTCTTCGCTGGCGTCCAGAAGGCAAATACATTTCATAAAACACACACAAAGATGCTTAAAAGGTGTGTTATTGTTTGTGCTATGGCGCCATCTTTTGGACAACTTTGCTCACTGCAGGTGCTGCCAGGTGAACGCCTACAAGTGTTTGCTGCTGTTAAAAGCTTTGAACTAGAAGTAGACATGCCATTCTGTCTTCTAGCCGTCCATAGCGTTTCTACTCGTATGGATTCTTCATTCATCACTCCAAGCAACCTTTGTAAGTTTTACAATATAACTAAAACTATTCTTACTTACTAAAGTGTCCCATGTAGGAGTGTTTTCATGCATATTTGTACCTGCTATAGTAATGTAAGCAAGCTAGCTTCGTTAGCATTAGCTAATATGCTAATATGTTTATAAATGTCTGTGTTATTATTATTAACTTACAATGACATTCTTTTTGTGATGTTTCACTTTCACAAATTCCTCAGTAAATTCAGCAAAACGTCAGCGTGGAGTTATTGAGTCTGTTTAGCTGATTGGAGAGCTAGCTTGCACAGCTAGTGGGTCCATGACCATGACTGACGTGTTGTTTGATCAGCCGTTTTACTGCCCTGTTACAGACACCGTTTGAAAACAATTAAGGTATGCAAATAAACATTTACGGAATATTTCTGTGTAAATAACTCATTTCACAACATTTATATCTGCCACTTCTGTGTGGCTAATATATGGATTTGAATTAGTTTTTTATTTATATTGTGGGTGCATCTTATTTACCGATGCACTCTGTAGACAGGAGGGAAGAGTGGATGGTGAGATCGACAGGCGGATCGGTGCGGCATCTTCAGTAATGCGGACGCTGTATCGATCCGTTGTAGTGAAGAAGGAGCTGTGCCGGAAGGCAAAGCTCTCAATTTGCCGGTCGATCTACGTTCCCATCCTCACCTATGGTCATGAGCTTTGGGTTATGACCGAAAGGACAAGATCACGGGTACAAGCGGCCCAAATGAGTTTCCTCCGCCGGGTGGCGGGGCTCTCCCTTAGAGATAGGGTGAGAAGCTCTGCCATCCGGGAGGAGCTCAAAGTAAAGCCGCTGCTCCTCCACATGGAGAGAAGCCAGATGAGGTGGTTCGGGCATCTGGTCAGGATGCCACCCGAACGCCTCCCTAGGGAGGTGTTTAGGGCACGTCCGACCGGTAGGAGGCCACGGGGAAGACCCAGGACACGTTGGGAAGACTATGTCTCCCGTCTGGCCTGGGAACGCCTCGGGGTCCCACAGGAAGAGCTGAACGAAGTGGCTGGGGAGAGGGAAGTCTGGGCTTCCATGCTTAGGCTGCTGCTCCCGCGACCCGACCTCGGATAAGCGGAAGAAGATGCATGGATGGATGGATGGATCTGTAGTCATGTATACCGTACTTTGTTCATCATTTCCCTCACACGATTGATAAATAAACACTGGTGGGTTATACTGTAGTCGTGTTACGATTTTTTAGTTCCCTCTAAATCAGAATCATCAAAAATGCGGACATTTATCTGATCCAATTTTGTGGTCAGAACTTGGGGAGTATTTTCCTAATTGTGTACCATAAAGACTTGGGTGAGTGTGGTATAGAACACCTTGAGAGCCCTGACCTCAAACCCCATCAGAAACTCTTGTGTAGGTCCAGCATTAGCAACCTCTGGACAATAGACAATACAATCCCACAAACACAAGACTGTGTTGAACGTCCTCCAAGAAATGTCATTGTTGTCGTCCTGTAACACTTCAGTTAAACATCATGTTTGTATTCAAACTGGGAATTTACCATTACTGTCCTCCCCTGGTTTTAGTTTTGGTGTGAGGGTCATGAGGTCACCCCCCATGTTGGTCGACAACGTGTCTGCTTTAAGTCCGCCATCAAAAGTGAAGAGTCTCAATTCTGGGAAGGAAAGACATGAATATTAATAAACAGCACAGTGAAACTTTGGCTTTAACGGGAAAACAAAACTTAGCGGGGTCCAAAGTGCGGCCTGGGAGCCACTGGCGGCTCATTTTTTAACGTTTTATGGCACGGTGCCTTGCATTTTAATATCTGCATTTTGCTCATTTTGCAGATATACACCTCGCCATCAAATATTTTGTCACTTGACAAATGATACCTGTTAGGATGCTAGCTTTTTTTTTTATAGCTAATTTTAAAGATATAAACCTGATATATAAACCTTACATGTTAACGCTAGCATGCTGACATTTGAAGCAAATTGTTCAAGTACACAACTCTATAATAATATATATTGTTACTTGACACGTTACAGTTAGCATTTTAGCATGCTAACAGTAGCATGCGGGCTGTTTTGCTGTATTTGCATATATATACACTGCAGTGTCAAATAATTGGTTCCTTAATAATAATACCTGTTAGCATGCTAGCCTTTTTGGCTAAATTTGCAGATATACACCTCAGCGTCAAATAATTTGTTCTTTAACAAATGATACCTGTTAGCATTTTACCTGATTTTTGTAGGTATACACCTCAGTCATATGTTGGTACTTGTTGCATGTTAACATTAACACACAACTCAGAGTGATATATATTGGTACTTGACGTATGTTACAGCTAGCCTTTTAGAACAGCAACATTAGCATGCTAGCTTGTTTAGCTAATTAAGCAGGTATACAGAGTCATATATGTTGCTGTTTCACTAATGCAAACTGTAAGCATGCTATTATTAGCATTATACTGATAGCATTTTAGTGAATTTTTCCCACATTTTTTGTGACTTGGCGCAACGTGCAAATTGGTAGCATTTCAGTTCGGCTTTGGCTTTCCGGAATTCACACAAAATCTCTACCAAAATTGCAGCTTCTAGTTCTTTCTAAAAAAAAAAATCATATATTGTGCTGGTTTTGAAGGTGAAGACGAGCAAAATGGCCTCCACATCCTCTGATTTGTCAGTCTGTGTTTGTCAATGAAGGATGTTTGGGCTCCTCTGTAATACGGTATAAATATTTGTCCAAATAATAAGTGAACCAAAGTAACTAGGTCACCAAACACGTTACCTATTTGTTGGTCTTTGATTTGAAGTTGATTTGACCTTTTCAGATTGTTGGCCAAAGCGAGAGAACTTCCTTCAACAGCATGCAGAAGTTTGCTGATGGTTTCTTGCCGCCTTTCCTCCTTCATTCTCTTCCAAGCCACCAGCTCATCCTTCTCCACCAAGTTGTTTGCCACCTTCACCAAATTCTGTTCCAAGATGGTTTCTACTTAGAGACGCTCTGCTCTGCATGGCGGTGCAAACAGGAAGTGAGAAGAAGCCAGGATTACTGTGAGAGTTGAGTGGACGATGGCATCCTCTTGTCCTGCTCTCAGTGACCACGTGGAGCGACTCAAGGCCTCCACGTAGGCCATCACTTCCACCGAGGTCAACTCGCCAGACGTCTGCTCGGCAATTTCATTCAGGAAACTCAAGGAGTCGGTGAGATTGCTCATCTAGACAGACAAACTGAACATTACAATCTGTTGGACGAGTGAGGTTGCTCATCCAGACTGGAGTGTTGGCATCCTATATTGCTATCCACAAGAACAACATATGGAATGATATAAGCTAACATATAACATGTGTGATATCATATGCGATACAAGCAGTCCTGCAGCGTGTTTACTTGTGTGTTATATCATGTGCAATACAAGCAGTCCTGCAACGTGTTTACTTGTGTGTGATATCATGTGTGATACAAGCAGTCCTACAACGTGTTTACTTGTGTGTGATATCATGTGTGATACAAGCAGTCCTGCAGCGTGTTTATTTGTGCGCAATATCATGTGCGATACAAGCAGTTCTGCAGTGTTTACTTCTGCACAATATCACATGCGATACGAGCAGTCCTGCAGCCTTTTTACTTGTGCATGTCATGCGCGATACAAGCAGTTGTACAGCGTGTTTACTTGTGTGTGATATCACATGCGATACAAGCAGTCCTGCAGTGTGTTTACTTGTGCGTGATATAAAGTGTGATACAAGCAGTCTTGCAGTGTGTTTACTCGTGTGTGATATCATGTGCGATACGAGCAGTCCTGCAGCCCTTTTACTTGTGCATGATGTCATGCGCGATACAAGCAGTCGTACAGCGTGTTTACTTGTGTGTGATATCACATGCGATACAAGCAGTCCTGCAGTGTGTTTACTTGTGCGTGATATAAAGTGTGATACAAGCAGTCTTGCAGTGTGTTTACTCGTGTGTGATATCATGTGCGATACGAGCAGTCCTGTAGCATGTTTACTTGTGCGCGATATCACATGTGATATAAGCAGTCCTGTAGCATGTTTACTTGTGCGCAATATCACATGTGATACAAGCAGTCCTGCAGCGTGTTAACTTGTGAGCGATATCACATGCGATACAAGCAGTCCTGCAACGTGTTTATTTGTGAGCGATATCATGTGTAATACAAGGAGTCCTGCAGCGTGTTTTACTTGTGCGCAATATCATGTGCGATACAAGCAGTGCTGTGCAGTGCTGCAGCGTGCTTACTTCTGCAAAGCTGGACAGCCAGTTAACATCCAAATATCCTCCAATAAACACACAATTAACTTAATTTACTAAAATGTAAACATAGGATCTAGCAGCTACACAACAGTTTAGCACACAATAGCACACAAGCTAGTCATGTGACATTCAAACCAGCCTGTTACCTGCTTCTGAAAATTTCAGCAGTTTTTTTTTCCCATTCAAACAAACTTCAACATATTTCACAATTCTCAACTGATTTGAGGGTTAGGGTTAGCGTTAAAATGTCAGCACGCTAACGTTAGCATTTTTAGCTAATTTTACACTTTTTTTTTTACCTCATTTCAAAGCCAAACACCTGAGTCATGTAACTTGTAACATGTCACATGCTAACTGTTGGCATGCTAGCTTTTTTTTTTTCTCAGCTCATTTTGCATGCGTGCACCTCAGAGTCATATCATTTAGTACTTGTAATTACTTTTATTAGTTATATCAAATTCAAAACACTGATAGAAGATGGGGGGATTACATCTCCTCTCTGGCCTGGGATCTCTTCAGGATTCCCCAGGAGGAAGTTGCTAATGTTGCTCTGGAGAGGGAAGTCTGCTGGAGCTGTTGTCCCCGCGACCCCATTCCGGATAAGCGGTTGAAGATGGATGGATGGAAATTCAAAACAGGGCAATATTTTGAGTAAAGTGAGCTCTTAGTACGTGTTTTTACTGCCAGTCAGTATCTAATTTCAAGTATGTGTGACATAAGACGAGTAAAACACGAATACAGTGTTTTTTGTTTTTTTTATCTTAACATTCTGTGCTTTTTGAGGTCAAGTTACAAGCAACACGTAAAACGTTCATAACAAATTCATAAAATCACAAAGAGATTCAATGTTATTGGGGCACAAAGGCCAAACGAACTGTCTGGAAAAGCTGAGAATTCATTGATTGTGCGCTTTTATCGAGGATATAAAGGAGGGTTTCAAAGAGTTAAACAGGCTCGTTGTCATGTTTTTAGCCACAATATTTGTGTTCACATTTGTTGTTTGCAACAATCAGCTGAGTTGACAATATTTGATTGAGTAGTAAACGTGTGGTACTTACGTATTCAAGCGTTCTGTTGACAGTCTGTGTGACGCAGGCGATGTTATCATGGCAGTTTTTTAGGGGATGCTCTGAAAGACAACAATTACCCAAAGCAGCGTTTTGATTGGCAGGCGGGGCTTGGCGAAAGGGTTATTACAGTCAATCAAATCTTATCATATTTATGTCATTTCAACACTTGCAGAAATTGTGATGTGGGCTGCAGCGTCTCAGAGGATTTGTGTGAAAGCAACTGTGCATAAATCTAAATGCCAGTATGAGCAAATGTGGCGCGTCTATTCTTCTCACACTGACCTTTACATCTTCCACCTCTCTCTGGATGAAAGTGTTTGGTGCCAGAAGTTGGGATGTAATCCCGCTGGCAGGTGCAATAGAAAGATCCATCGCTATTATGACAGAGTGAGTTTGGACCGCAGACTTGTCCTGCCTCGCATTCATCAATGTCTGAATCAAACACACAAAGTCAACACAGTGGGGTTAAAACATACTCGGCACAAGCAAAAAAACATTCTAATGATATATAATCAAGTCAAAACATAGTCTGCGCGTCTCTAATCCAATTGCATGTCCGTGTACTAATTTGTGTGTGTGTATCTCAATCTGTGTGTGTTTTAATTTGTGCCCGCATTTCGTTTTGTGTGTGTGTAAAAAAAAAAATACATCTGTCAGTCTGTATTTCTATATGTGTGAACAAATGAGTGTGTTTGTGTATTCAGATTTGTGTGAAGCAGCTGTCTTTGCCGGGTTTTTCACCTTTCCTTTCTCGATACTCACCGCTCGATGGCCCCTTGCACCCACTCATGTTATTGCTAGTTGAAGCGTACAACAATGGACTTTGATCACTTGCTGGAAGTAAAAGTTCCTGTTTTAGCAGTAAGTTAGTTATCAGATTTATATTGGCCTTCTTCAAATAAGTTAGCAGTAGTTAGGTTTTCTCGGCGTGTGTGTCACTGAGAGTCTAATGTGGTTGAGTTCAACACCAAATAACTTGAGTGGGTGCAAGGCGTTGACTAGTGATGAGTATGGAGAAAGGAAAGATAAATATGCAGACAGACAATTCCTTTTACGACGGGCTGCCATCGTCTTCCGTCAAATTCTCACTGTTGCACAATGGGATGTAAGCATGGGGTTTCAAGGTGTGTGTTTTTTGACGTTGTTTGTACAGTGGACATAAAATATTAACATTTTATGAACTCTATAACGTGACATTACCCACACACTCGGTGCCATCGTTGGTCTGGAAGTGTTGGAGTCCAGTTGAAGAGTACCCAGGCAGACAAGTACAGTAGTAACTTCCTACAGTGTTGGTGCACGTTCCTTTCTTGCTGCAGATGTATGTCACATTCTGGCATTCATTGTCATCTGTGAAGAAGACACAGGCATCATTTCATTTGACATCAAAACTATGGAAGTACTATTGTAGCAAAAGTATTTGCAAATGCGTATCTCAGTCTCTGCGTATGTAATCCAATTCACGTGTCTGTGAGCTGTGTGTCTGTATCTCAATATGTCTGAGGTTACAAACGTGGACACGTCCATCACTGAAGCCGAGGTTGATGAGGTAATCCAAAAAATTGCCCAGTGGCAAGGCTCCAGGAGAGGATGACTCTGAGACCCCCGGTCTTCTCCGTGGCCTCCTATTGGTCGGACGTGCCTTAACATCTTTCCAGCGAGGTGTCCATGTGGCGTCCTCACCACCTTATCTGGCTCTTCTCCTTGCGGAGGAGTTGCAGCTTTACTCTCAACTCTCATGTCGTCACCCTGTCCCTATGGAAGCCCCGCCCCCTGACAGGGTAAAAGTGACACCCCTGCTCTAAGGTGTGCTCGAAGGTGATTATTTGTTGTCGCTGTGTTGATTCTAATGTGATCTTGTTCCGGTAGCCCTCAGCAATTTAGGAGTTTCATGGGAAGAGTGTGTTAACTTCTCGTGGTCATGTGTCCTGGCTCTGTCCTCCTAGATTACCAGAACTGACCTGGTGTGAATGTCCACTGTTGTTCCCATGCAAGACAAACACTTTGTACTTCGTGCACAAAGGTTGTCCAGGAGAGGAAATCCTGCCGTCTCATGCTAGGTGACGAGGACACAAGCGGGAAATACCTGACAGCGTGCACAGGATGCTTTGGCGCTGGCTCATGAACGGCCAGTGACTGCTCACTTTCATCTGTCATCAGCCCAAAAAATGTCTCGTGTTTTCTCTGTTTTTACGACAAAGACAGCTATCAGCCTTTCAATTATGAAAGTAGATTTAAAGAATTTACTCTGAACTGTTCAACCCTCTTTGTCCCAAAAATCATCTGCCGGTGTTTATATGACTCAAGTTGGTTTACACTTCATGCCAAACTCCAGAAACAAGAAGACACACACAGCCATACAATGAAAGTGTGTCCTAGATATATATGTATGTATTAGGGGTGTACAGTTCAAGTGTTTCCATATGTTGATGTATTTATGGCAGTCCAACACAAATATAGTTGTTGTTACATGATGCTGTCTGTGGATGTAGCTTGTTTGTGACAACTCCGTACAGTAGGTGGCGGTAAGGATTGTCACTCGCTTTTTAACACACCTGATCTGCCAGAGAACAAGAAGACGTAGGAGAAGGGAGCGACGTTTCCAATTTGGTGAATTTGTTGCTGTTGTGACGACCTTAAATCACACAGAACCGAGTCTGAGGAAAACATTGGCTTGCTTAAAGAAGGGTGCGAGGCGCCGGCTAGTGGTGAGTATAGGGAAAGAGGGTTAAGTTTAGGGTTAGCGTTAGGTGCAGATTGCTGCACAGACACACAAATCTTAACGGCAGAAGTGTCGCAAAAGTATATTTATAACATAGGTTGATATTTGAATATGTTTATACCGTAGGTTGATATTTGAATATGTTTTTTTTACCAGTGGCGGGCTGTGCGTTTCCCACCTAGGCCTTCAGTGATGTCCGACTTCAAAGATTACCTCTCAAAATACCAAAATGTATGTCACCACATGACCATTGCTGGAGAAATACTATACAGAAACACATTTACTGTGTATTGACCCACATCAACAGTGTACAAAACGGGTTATTTTCTGGCACATTTAAAGATCAATTAAAACGCATCAGGAATTAAAACATAACTTACTGTCAAAATTCAAATTGCAAAAGACACATTAAAAGTGAAAAAAATCAAATATTTGAACTCACAATTAGTAGGACCTATTTGACGCAGTATAAGCCAGTGGTACCCTCATTGTCGGTTTATTCGAGTGGAAATGGCGAGCATTTAATTGCCAGAACAGCTCAGCTAGCTTCCGGGGTTGGCCGACATCGTCTCACAAGATGTAGGTTCTCTTTAAATATCTTTCTTGAAAATGGCCTTGCAAATAAATCCAATCAGGTATCCAATCACAGTCTCGTTAACATCCGGCTGCCTAGATAGGCTACTGTCAACAACTTGTGATCTGATTAGCTATCGAAACTGTCAATCAACTCCATGTGCCTGATCGCTTACACCCGCATTGTTGATTCTGAAGGCAGATTTGGTACAGCATGGCAACATAAGCTAGCCGTTTTCTGATTGGATACAAACTAAAACTAAAAACAACAGCACTGGAAAGAGCATAATATGACATGAAGAGAATATGAATACTCTTAGATATTTAGGGAAAGTAACTTAAAACAAATAATTGTATCTTTAATTCTGATCATGATTTATGGTTATGTTATGCCAGCAGAGAAAGCCTTGCTGGTTCTGACGGCACACCACTGTTTTTTTTTACTGTAGGTTGATATGTGAGTATGTTTATACTATAGGTTGATATGTGAGTATGTTTATACTGTAGGTTGATATGTGAGTATGTTCATACTGTAGGTTGATATGTGAGTATGTTCATACTGTAGGTTGATATGTGAATATCTTTATACTGTAGGTTGATATTAGAGTATGTTTATACTGTAGGTTGGTATTTGGGTATGTTTATACTGTAGGTTGATATTAGTGTATTGTTATACTGTAGGTTGATATTTGAGTATGTTTATACCATAGGTTGATATTTGGGTATGTTTATATCATAGTTTGATATGTGAGTTTATTTATACCGTAGATTGATATTTGAGTATATTTTAATATGGGTTGATATTTGAGTATGTTTTTAATATAGGTTGATATTTGAGTTTGTTTTTAATAAAGGTTGCTATTTGAGTCTGTTTTTAATATAGGTTGATATTTGAGTATGTGTTTACCATAGGTTGATATTTCAGTATGTGTATAACACAGGTTGATATTTGAGTATGTTTATACTGTAAGTTGATATTTAGGTATGATTATACCATAGGTTGATATGTGAGTATGGTTATACTGTAGGTTGATATTTGAGTATGTGTAAAACATAGGTTAATATTTAAGTATGTGTATACTATAGGTTGATATTTAGGTGTGTGTATAACATAGGTTGCTATTTAAGTAATATGTATACCATATGTTGATATTTGAGTATGTTTTTACTATAGGCTGATATTTAAGTATGTGAATAACATAGGTTGATATTTGAGTATGTTTATACCATAGGTTGACATTTAAGTAAGTGTATAACATAGGTTGATATTTAAGTAATATCTATACAATAGGTTAATATTTGGGTATGTTAATACCATAGGTTGATATTTAAGCATGTGCATAACATGGGTTGATATTTAAGTAATATATATACTGTAGGTTGATATTTGAGTATATTTATTATGTAAGTTGACTTGTCCAGGGTGTACCCCGCCTTCCGCCCAAAGCAGCTGAGCTAGGCTCCAGCACCCCCCGCGACTCCGAACGGGACAAGCGGTAGAAATGGATGGATGGATATTTAAGTATGCTAATAGCATAGATTGATATGTGAGTATGTTTATACTGTAGGTTGATATTTTAGTATGTTTATACCATAGGTTGATATTTAAGTAATATGTATGCTGTAGGTTAATATTTGAGTATGTTTATTCTGTAAGTTGATATTTAAGTATGTGTATAACATAGGCTGATATGTGAGTATGTTCATACTGTAAGTTGATATTTAAGTATGTGTATAACATAGGTTGATATTTAAGTAATATGTATACGGTAGGTTGATATTTAAGTAATATGTATACTGTAGGTTAATATTTGAGTATGTTTATTCTGCAAGTTGATATTTAAGTATGTGTATAACATAGGTTGACATGTGAGTATGTTCGTACTGTAAGTTGATATTTAAAGGCCTACTGAAAGCCACTACTACCGACCACGCAGTCTGATAGTTTATATATCAATGATGAAATCTTAACATTGCAACACATGCCAATACGGCCGGGTTAGCTTACTAAAGTGCAATTTTAAATTTTGCTCGAAATATCCTGCTGAAAACGTCTCGTTATGATGACTTCAGCGCGTGACGACACGGATTGTGGAGGACATTTTGGGACAGCATGGTGGCCAGCTATTAAGTCGTCTGTTTTCATCGCAAAATTCCACAGTATTCTGGACATCTGTGTTGGTGAATCTTTTGCAATTTGTTCAATGAACAATGGAGACAGCAAAGAAGAAAGCTGTAGGTGGGAAGCGGTGTATTGCGGCCGACTGCAGCAACAACACAAACACAGCCGGTGTTTCATTGTTTACATTCCCGGAAGATGACAGTCAAGCTTTACCATTGGCCTGTGGAGAACTGGGACAACAGAGACTCTTACCAGGAGGACATTGAGTTGGATATGCAGACGCGGTACCGTGAGTACGCATGCAGCTGTGGCTTTCAAACATTTGATCGCTTTCCCGTACGTGTGTGCCGCTATGTGCATGTCACGTACGTAACTTTGGGGAAATATATGTGCTGTATGAACTTTGGGGAGGTGAACGGTACTTTGGGCTGTGGGATTGAGTGTGTTGTGCAGGTGTTTGAGTTGTATTGGCGGGTTATAGGGACGGGAGGGGGGAGGTGTTTGTTATGCGGGATTAATCTGTGGCATATTAAATATAAGCCTGGTTGTGTTGTGGCTAATAGAGTATATTGTGTTTATTTACTGTTTTAGTCATTCCTAGCTGAATATCAGGTCCCACCCGCCTCTCACAGCATCTTCCCTATCTGAATGGCTCCCACTGCCCTCTAGTCCTTCACTCTCACTTTCCCCATCCACAAATCTTTCATCCTTGCTCAAATTAATGGGGAAATCGTCGCTTTCTCGGTCCGAATCGCTCTCGCTGCCGGTGGCCATGATTGTAAACAATGTGCAGATGTGAGGAGCTCCACAACCTGTGATGTCACGCTACTCGTCTGCTACTTCCGCTACAGGCAAGGCTTTTTTATCAGCGACCAAAAGTTGCGAACTTTATCGTCGATGTTCTCTACTAAATCCTTTCAGCAAAAATATGGCAATATCGCAAAATGATCAAGTATGACACATAGAATGGACCTGCTATCCCCGTTTAAATAAAAAAATTGCATTTCAGTAGGCCTTTAAGTATGTGTATAACATAGGTTGATATTTGAGTAATGTATATACTGTAGGTTGATATCTGAGTATGTTAATAATGTAAGTTGATATTTAAGTATGCTTATATTGATACGTCAGTATTATAGGTTCATATTGAAGTAATCTGGGTTGATATTTACCATTGCAGAAGGTTGTCCCATCTCCAGTATATCCGTTGTTGCAAAAACAAGCGTGGTTGGAGCCGTTCAGAGCCTTACATGTGGCAAGTCTGTGGCAAGACTCACAAATGTCAGAGAGTCTGCAGGGGTCCATCAGACTGGAAAACCATGCTGCAGCAACACATACACAAACATGCATATGTAGGGTTTCAAACATACACAGATGTGTGAAATAACAACTTCTCTTGTTAGTAACTCCAGTCTCAGTACTCGTGTTCTAGTATTTGCTACCATGTATGTAGGGTTTCAAACATACACAGATGTGTGACATAGCAACTTCTCTTTTTAGTAACTCCAGTCTCTGTACTCATGTTCTAGTATTTGCTACCATGTATGTAGGGTTTCAAACATACACAGATGTGTGATATAACAACTTCTCTTGTTAATAACTCCAGTCTCTGTCATACTTGCCAACCTTGAGACCTCCGATTTCAGGAGGTCGGGGGTGGGGGGCGTGGTCGGGGGTGGGGCGGGGGGCGTGGTTGGGGGCGTGGTTAAGAGGGGAGGAGTATATTTACAGCTAGAATTCACCAAATCAGGTATTTCATACATATATATATATATATATATATATATATATATATATATATATATATATATATATATATACATATATATATATATATATATATATATATGTATATATATATATATATATATATATATATATATATATATTAGAGATGCGCGGATAGGCAATTATTTCATCCGCAACCGCATCACAAAAGTCGTCAACCATCCGCATCCACCCGAACTAACATTTAATCAGAACTACACCCGCCCGCACCCGCCCGCACCAGCCCGCACCCGCCCGCACCCACCCGCACCCGCCCGTTGTTATATATCTAATATAGACGATGCAAGGCATTAGTGAGGTTATAAAGCTTTTGCCTGTTAAAGAAAGGAGACTGATCCAATGCAGCAGAGACAATGCGTGCCACGCTGTCACGGCCCAGACGCACACCAGTGCGCAATCATCTGGGAGCCGCCCTGAGCGCACCTCCAAGCGCGTGGAGGTGCGATGTCTCTCGCACCCGCGGCGGCTCCACCCGGGCTCGCGCCCGAGGCTTCAGCGCGCACCGCGGCGGCCATCCTACTCGTCGCGGCCTAGCCCTCGCGGCTCTCGCTGCCGGCGACGGCCGGGTATGGGCCCGACTCTCCAGCGCCATCCATTTTCAGGGCTAGTTGATTCGGCAGGTGGGTTGTTACACACTCCTTAGCGGGTTCCGACTTCCATGGCCACCGTCCTGCTGTCTATATCAACCAACACCTTTTCTGGGGTCTGATGAGCGTCGGCATTGGGCGCCTTAACCCGGCGTTCGGTTCATCCCGCAGCGCCAGTTCTGCTTACCAAAAGTGGCCCACTCGGCTCACCAGAGTGAGCCCCACCCCTTTCGTGAGCGCACTGCGCGCGGAGTGACCCCTGTTACGCACCCCCGGCAACGGGGGTGGCGGGCAGGTAAGCTGCGCGGGCGGAGCACGCGGAGTGACCCCTGTTACGAGCCCCCATAGGTGGCGGGCAGGTAAGCTGCTTACCTGCTGCGCGTGACGCCGGCCGCGGCGAAGGCGGACGAGGCGGGGTGTCGGTGCGGTGGGCGCGGTGGTGACCCTGGACGTGCGTCGGGCCCTTCTCGCGGATCACCTCAGCTACGGCTCCCGGTGGGGCCCTCTCGGGGGAAGGGGCCTCGGTCCCGGAACCCGGCGAGGCGTCCCTTCTCCGCTCCGTAAAAGTGTCCATCTCTCTTTTTTTTTTTCTTCTGTTGTGGCATATGCTGCAGGTGCCTGCTTGTTACATTTTAATATATACATTTAACTATGTATATATATTTCCCAATTGGTTTAACTGCCACCCGCCTGAATCTATTTGAAATCTAATTTTTTTAAATTTCAACCGCCCGACCCGACCCGCGGATAAAATCTAATTTTTTTTTATTTCAACCGCCCAACCCTCGGATAATCCGCGGACTCCGCGGTTGTGTCCGCAAACCGCGTATCTCTAATATATATATATGAGAAATACTTGACTTTCAGTGAATTCTTGCTATATTTATATATTTATTTTATTTTATATATATATATACATATATATATATATATATATATATATATATATATATATATATATATATATATATATATATATATATATATATATATATATATATATATATATATAAATAAAAGAAATACTAGAATTTCAGTGTTCATTTATTTACACAAATACACACACATAACACTCATCTACTCATTGTTGAGTTAAGGGTTGAATTGTCCATCCTTGTTCTATTCTCTGTCACTATTTTTCTAACCATGCTGAACACCCTCTCTGATGATGCATTGCTGTGTGGCACGCACAAAAGTGCTTTCATCAAATGCGCTAGAGTCTGGAATCTTCCATCTCTCCCTAGCATGGCCCAAAACCGGTCAATCCTTGCTTTCTGAGGAAGATCTTCACTGCCAAGCACTTGGTAGTCCACTACTTCTTCCCGGAGGCTATCCAGGTCCAATCGCAGCTGCGGCTTGGAACTTACAAGCGTATTTCTTCATCTTACTCGTCGTCGGCGTCGCCACGGCTGTATCTTCCTCGTTCTTCTGCTTCGTCTCCTTGTTGTGTGCGCAGTTGTGCACTGCACTCTCTAAAAGCCCTAGATGTTATTGTCACATATGCATGTACAGTAGATGGCAGTATTGTCCTGTTTAAGAGTGTCACAACATTGCTGTTTACGGCAGACGAACTGCTTTATGGTAGACGAAAACGGGACTGCTGTTGTTGTGTGTTGTTACCGCGCTGGGAGGACGTTAATGAAACTGCCTAACAATAAACCCACATAAGAAACCAAGAACTCACCCTCGATCATTCTACAGTTATTTTGTGATTGGGCAGGCACGCTGTTTATATCGTGGGAAAGCGGACGTGAAAACAGGTCAGGTCCGCATCAGTGAGGTGCGGTGAGGTTGATGGCTGGTGAGGCACTGACTTCATCACAGTCAGATTTACAAACATATGAACCCTAAAGAGTATCTTATTCACCATTTGATTGGCAGCAGTTAACGGGTTATGTTTAAAAGCTCATACCAGCATTCTTCCCTGCTTGGCACTCAGCATCAAGGCTTGGAATTGGGGGTTAAATCACCAACAATTATTCCCGGGCGCGGCGCCGCTGCTGCCCACTGCTCCCCTCACCTCCCAGGGGGTGATCAAGGGATGGGTCAAATACAGAGGACACATTTCACCACACCTAGTGTGTGTGTGACAATCATTGGTCCTTTAACTAAACTTTAACTTTACACGTACAAACTGTAGCACACAAAAAAGCACATTTAATTAAAAAAACGTTATTATGGTCTTACCTTTACTTATAAGTGCGGGAACAGTGGTGTTCGTGTTGGAGGAGTTGTGAATGAATGAAATATGAAATCCGTGCTGCAGTCTGCAGGTGTACCTAATGTTGTGTCCCTGCAGTCGTTCACGGCTCCTCCGGCGCGAGCATTGTTGTTTTTGCACTTTTTGGCTTCTTGTTAATCAATCTATCAATCAATGTTTATTTATATAGCCCTAAATCACAAGTGTCTCAAAGGGCTGCACAAGCCACAACGACATCCTCGGTACAGAGCCCACATAAGGGCAAGGAAAAACTCACCACTTTTTTTGGGTGGATTCGGTCTTGCACGTGGAGGGTTTGGGTGTGGGCTTTGGTTGGTGTGGCGCTCCCGTCAGGGGGTGCATTCTGCGGCGGGGGTGCATTAACCGGCACCAGGAGGCGGGATTACTGCGAGCCTCACACAGTGCGTCTTTGTAGCAGTTTTATGATCGCTCAGCACAAGAAATACGTTACACACATACAGTTGTTGACAAAATACACTGTACATTATATACCTCAGCTAACTAAACTATGGAAATGTATAATATAATTCATATAGCAATACGGTCTCAGTGCACAGCAGGCCAGCAGTAAGCCGAGTCCGCAATCCATGTTGAGGCACTGAGTGACGTGCCTCAACTGGCTGCTGTTCACCGCACCGTCTCTTCTCAGTATTTGAACGGCAAATTTGAAAATTCAGCGATTTTGAATAAAAATAATCTAAAACTGGTGAAGATAAATGGAAAATAACTTTATAGTATAATCACTGAATACATATAACAATTTAATACATTTTTTTTCTTTTTACATTTTTTTTCTATCCATGATGGCAGGTGAGGCCCTGCCTCACCTGCCTCCAGTGACCGCACGTCACTTTATATATATATATATATATATATATATATATATATATATATATATATATATATATATATATATATATATATATATAAAATAAAATATATGTATATATATATATAGCTAGAATTCACTGAAAGTCATGTATTTCATATATATATATATATATATATATATATATATATATATATATATATATATATATATGAAATACCTGATTTGGTGAATTCTAGCTGTAGATATACTCCTCCCCTCTTAACAACGCCCCCAGCCACGCCCCCGAAAACGCCCCCCCCCCCCCCACCCACAACCTCCCGAAATCGGAGGTCTCAAGGTTGGCAAGTATGAGTATTTGCTACCATGTATGTAGGGTTACAAACAGATACACAGATGTGTGATATAACAACTTTTTTTGTTGGTAACTCCAGTCAGTGTTGTAGTATTTGCTACCATGTATGTAGGGTTTCAAACATATACACAGATGTGTGATATAACAACTTCTCTTGTTTTGGTAACTCCAGTCTCTGTACTCATGTTCTAGTATTTGCTACCATGTATGTAGGGTTTCAAACATATACACAGATGTGTGATATAACAACTTCTCTTGGTGGTAACTCCAGTCAGTGTTCTAGTATTTGCTACCATGTATGTAGGGTTTCAAACATATACACAGATGTGTGATAAAACAACTTCTCTTGTTGGTAACTCCAGTCTCTGTACTCAGGTTCTAGTATTTGCTACCATGTATGTAGAGTTTCAAACAGATACACAGATGTGTGATATAACAACTTCTGTTGGTGGTAACTCCAGTCAGTGTTTTAGTATTTGCTACCATGTATGTAGGGTTTCAAACAGATACACAGATGTGTGATACAACAACTTCTCTTGTTGGTAACTCCAGTCAGTGTTCTAGTATTTGCTACCATGCAGGTTGTTACTAACAGTATTTAAGCAGCAAGGTACAGTAGAAGTTGCATATTTGAGACATGTACAAATGCTGTAACGTAAGCCACATACCTGTGAAAAGTAGGAGTTTCATTGGTGCCCCAAACAAACGCTCCATGATTTGGCTGCTCCTGAATTTGTCTCCTCGCAGTTTGGTGGGCTGGCTGCTGACGTCCTTCGTTTCCTGGCATCACGCTTCCTGTTTCTCTAAACCTGACCCTTCCTGTCCCGTCCTTTAATCTGCTTCTTACAAAAACACTCTCCTAACACTCACTACCAAGTCTTCTTGTTGCCACGCCAACCACGTATAGAATCCTTAGCTCCATTTCTGAATTTTACACATCCGTCTTCCTGTGGCTCATGTTGACCTTTGGAAAGCCTCCGTCGCCATTGTCCTCTTTGTCCTCATGTCCAGTGTGGCTTTCACTCTGGACAGTACAAGTGGGATTACACTTTCCCCTCCAAAAACACTTTCAATAGTTCCAGTAACAAGTTACATTTCAGTGTTTATGTTGGACAGCTTTCAGAGTAAAACAAAGTACTCAGAACAGTTGTATCATTGGTGTATGGTGGATGACATCATCACCTCATTTGCATATTTCTAATGCTGCTACAAATATGTGTACGAACAGAAATTAACTTTCTTCGTTATGATGGTAGAGATCGTGCTTTTCAATTGTGTCCAAAAAGACTCCCGCCCCCTAAAAAAAGAACGGTACATTTGCTGGAGTTGCTTTTTTGAAACAACCTTAGCTCGCCTGAGGGTTCGACAAATGTGACGCGTAATAAACAGTTATCCAACATGGTCGCTAAAATATCAGGTCTTTTGAACGACTCTTTTACGTGATCAGTGACCACTGAATCGCAGAACAGTGGGAGAGAGTTACTGATGATCCATTCCCAAAGTTCACTTAGATGCTCGAAAACTGTTTGTGTGTGAAAGTCTCATCAGAACACAGAGAAAAATATTGAATATACTATACGATAAGCAATGTTCGGAAAATTACTTTTAAAAAGTAATCAATTCTAGTTACTTAAAACTTTATCGAAAAAGTAGTTGAATATCTAACTGAATTACTCTTTAATAAATGTGATTATTTAACTAAGGAAATGAATGCATTACTCCCCACCAAAATAATCAATTATCTGACAGACACAGCTGGGTGGCGTTTCATAAGAGCAGGGTGTTTGTTAGCTTAACAGCGACAGTTTGCCGACAGTGTTGGCTGCTCTGTTGAATCTTTTCACTCGGTTGTGTTAGCGCCTCAATGAGCTTCGATGGCTATAGTCTCCTTGTCCACCAAAATTGCAAGCATGTCACTTCAATCATTGATTTGTTGTTCATTACTCCTCCAAAATATTATTATTATTATTATTATTAGTAGTAGTGTGTGTGTGTACTTACATGTTGTGTGTTGTTTGCTGTGTGATGTTGCCTCCGTCTGGTTGATATAAAGTTAATTTTAGTGTTTTGTTCTGCTTGTTGCTTTCATAAGTAAAACGTTACTTTCTGCATTGAACTTGTTGTGCTTCTGACACTGTCTTGTTGACATAAAAGTAGCGAGCCACATTACATCAAACGTATCCGTAACAACTTTGTAACATAAATAAAATTACTTATTTAGTTTACTCGGAGTAGTGGTGTTGGTAACGCCTTTGTTACAAAACGCCAAAGTCATATAACAACATTATTATGCAACACCATTATTATATAGCGCCATTATTATATAACATCATTATCATATAACAACATTATTATATAACACCATTATTATTTAACACCATTATTATACAACACCATTGTCATTAAACGACATTATTATACAACACCATTATTATATAACACCATTATTATAAAACGCCATTATTATATAACATCATTATCATATAACACCATTATTTTTTAACACCATTATTATATGACACCTATATTATATGAAACCATTATTATTTAACACCTTTATAATCAGAATCCAAAATCAGACTGAGAGGGGAACTTGAGATTTTCAGCACGATCCCATACAAGATCGGGCAAACATTACAGGAGACAGAACAGGATCAAACATTACAGGAGACAGAACTGGATCAAACATTACAGGAGACAGAACAGGATCGCTGACGGGTCTGCAAACTTCCGGCGCCCCTTACAAACAAGGTGAGAAACAGGATAACGCTGTGGGGGGGTAAACAAAAACAAATATTCAGTCTAAGCCTGGGCCCTTGGAGAGGGGGTCCAGACTGAGGCCAAGGAAAAAAAAAAAACTCATAGCCATAGCAGACATAAACATGTGTGTAAGAGAGAAACATCACAGAACACAAAGGACATTAAAGACAATAAAAGAGCAGCGCTTCACCACTTTAGTCATAGATTTTGCGCTAAAGAAACATTTCTATGACTTGAGCTCCAGACCTTGTCTTTCTGTTTGATAGTGTTATTACTGCCACAAGTGGTGGAAAATTGTACTATACCTGAGTACTAGACGGACCATAGTTGAGAAACAAAAATGTTTTTAACAATTGGTAAAACAAATGTTAAGAACCACTGATGTACACAAGCTGCTTGTTGGAACTACATCAACAGCGCCTCAGGTAGTCACAGTTGAGTACTACAGTCCATAATGACAAAATCTGTGGTCAAATCAAATGCTCCACTGTGGTCAGAAGTAACCAAGGTCACTTAATTACTAAGGAATGTGTCTTAATTGCTCTAAATGTTAGTAGTAAATCAGGAAAAACTAAACATAGATGATCCAACTCAAATATGGAATGTTGGATATACGTACATAAAGGTTCAGACGCACGATAATGAGAGCAATAAGTCACTGTTTTATATATTTAAAAAAAAAAACTTCAGAAAAATGCTTGTGTTGTGTAATGGAGTCCACATGTGAGTCGTTGTCTGGAGTTCTTGGTCGGAGAACATTCTAGAATAATCTACGCCAACAGAAATGTGTCAAGTTGTTGTGGTGGGAAAAATGAGAATTTGTATCCACGCTATGATGCAAGTGTTTGTACCTCATTTGAGTATTGAATATTAGGTCCACTGCTTTATTTTGGGTGGTTGACTTGGCACCATTCATCACATCGTTGCTGTTGCATGATTAAAATCCCATTAGCCCATGGAAACATTAATGGCTGGAAATACAAACAAAATAATGAATGTCATTTCTGTAATGAAAATATCCAATTATACTGACTGTATAAGTACTTTGGACCGGTTTCCAAGCAACTTTTATTTTGGCGGGGCTAAACATTCCCAGGTTATGAATTCAAATGAACAGAGACAGTTTCTCTTGACAAATTGATGCCTTTTTCTGTAATTGTTGTGTTTTTCCATTCTTTTTATGTGGAAAATAGTCTTGATTATGGAAGAAATGATACAATAGAAGCAGATGTGGAGATACCCTCAACTCTCAAAGTGTTTCACGTCGCAGTTCTGGCTGCCCTCAAAGAGCCACTTGTAACAGTCAATATATGAACAGTGCCTCACATTGTTACGCAGTTGGTTATTGTGACAATGTCCAAACATTCACACAAAAAGAGTCGACACCAAAAAAAATCATCTATTTATTATTATCCATCCATCCATTTTCTACCGCTTGTCCCTTTTGGGGTCGCGGGGGGTGCTGAAGCCTATCTCAGCTGCATTTGGGCGAAAGGCGGGGTGCACCCTGGACAAGTCGCCACCTCATCACAGGGCCAACACAGATAGACAGACAACATTCACACTCACATTCACACACTAGGGACCATTTATTATTGCCAATCAACCTATCCCCAGGTGCATGTCTTTAGAGGTGGGAGGGGCCTATCCCCAGGTGCATGTCTTTGGAGGTGGGAGGGGCCTATCCCCAGGTGCATGTCTTTGGAGGTGGGAGGGGCCTATCCCCAGGTGCATGTCTTTGGAGGTGGGAGGGGCCTATCCCCAGGTGCATGTCTTTGGAGGTGGGAGAAAGCCGGAGTACCTGGAGGGAACCCACGCAGTCACAGGGAGAACATGCAAACTCCACACAGAAAGATCCAGAGCGCAGGATCGAACCCAGGACTACTCAGGACCTTCGTATTGTGAGGCACATGCACTAACCCCT
The DNA here is from genome assembly GCF_033978685.3 of Nerophis lumbriciformis. Taxonomy (NCBI): domain Eukaryota; kingdom Metazoa; phylum Chordata; class Actinopteri; order Syngnathiformes; family Syngnathidae; genus Nerophis; species Nerophis lumbriciformis. Next base: position 47,112,001 of record NC_084561.2, on the reverse strand, counting down.
GTGCCACTGTGCTGCCCATTTATTATTATTATTATTATTAATAATATTATTTTGTGAATGTTTGGACATTTATCAAAGTCCACATTTTTCAACCGTTTTTGTCCATTCCACCTTCAAAACAACAAAACAAATGTTCCTATTTTCTTTTGTACAAATTCCCGGTTTTCCCGAAATTCCAGTAATTTTGAAATACCCATTCTCAATTCAAACTGTTACTACGTCAACATTTCCGATTCCAAAGATTCCAACACCAACCCATTCATATCATCTAGGACAATTGTGCTAGTACCTATATTTTATAATGATATTATTATATGCGTGTTAGCATTTAAGATAGCTAGCAATTTTCACTCTAGCTAGCAAATAGCGTAGCTAGCTGCCAGCTAGCAGTTATCACACTTGTTGCCAGTGATTAGCATTGCTATAATGTAATATTTGAATATCTAATGTGTTGCACAATAACAAGAAAACAAGATTCAAAACATGATTTCATACAAGATGTCAAAGTAGGACCAAAAGTCAAAGCATGTTGATGTATCAATTTTGTAAAAACAATTGCAAAAAACAAACCCTATACATACTAAGTAACTTTTCAACCTTCATAAAATATGTTCATAACTTTTGGGATGATACATGGACTTGCAATTTGTTGAATGACACCTGTGTCATGGCCTGAGGTGTCTACGTCGCTTTTAGTGGCACTTAACGACTGAGGAGGGTGGCAGGAACCCTGCTACACAAAAAACTACAAATGGGCTGACTTGCTTTACGGCATATGTCACTCCCCTTTTCCCCATTTGTTAAAAAGACGGACGTCGATGTGAATGCCTACGTGTTGCCAGAAAACAAAAAGAAAAAGAAGAACGCCTTACCACTATCATGGCAAAAGCTGCAAAACAACCAAAGAAACAAAAAGTTTTGTCTCAGGAGACAAACAAAGAAAAACGGAGCCTAACTGGATAAAAAGTCAGTCAAGGATCAACATTGTCTCGGCTTTCACTCGCTGGCGTAAGCTCAAAGATGAGGAATTTCAGATCCATGCTGCTTTGGCTCTGTTCTTCCTAAACTAGGAAGTGACTTTCGATGCCCAAATCAAAATGCTAATGCTAGCTATCGGAAATGTGCGTGGTAGAAATAGTTCCACAATACTTACTTTCTTTGCTTCGGACCTGCATCTGCCCCGATACATTCTTGGTAGTAGCGTCATGTTTGTAGAACAATCCAAGATCATTTCTTGATCATGTCGGCTATTTTTAACATCAGCATCGCCATTAGAGACCAATATTTGTGACAATATTACATCACGTCACTTTGACACTATATGCGCTAGTGCTCATGAGACATGTGGTCTTCTTTTGGCAAAACACTACCGCTTTGGTCCACTGGCGGCGCCAAAACTAACCAAACTTGAAAGTTCTTAAGTGGGGCTTTAAAGACCAACATTTGAATTGTGCTAAAGGTTTCAAAGTCTATCATTCTTAGTTATTAGTACAACATTTTTAGTGTTGTGTCATTATTACTATGTCTTTATGCTTACATTTTTACTGTTTTTGGTTTGATTTTACTTTTGAAAAGATGCTGTGGGTCAACAAAACTCAAGCTGCAGGCCTAAAATGACCCGCTCGACTTTGGACATCCTTAAAGTAGGGGTCCCCTCCAAACTCTCCATCCATTCCAGGGCCCTTGGCCTGGAAACTATCCAAGGCTTCTGCTTTGGAAGACCATTTTTCTGTTAAATTTGAAAAAATGCTTTTTGCCAGAGAGATGATGACCTTTAATGACACAAGCCTAATAAAATGTTTCCACCAAAAGTTTAGGAACTTTAAATTATTTGTGAGAAATGTGTGGTTTCTGTTTTCGCTGCATTTCACAGTTTACTTTCTACATTGATACCATTTCAACAAACATTTATTGTTATTTACGGGGGGAGTAGACAGCACAGACAGCAGGGGCGTGGTTTTAGGCTCTGTGATATAATATATATAAATACATATATATATATATATATATATATATATATATATACATAGGGCCGTGGTTTTAGTCGCACACACCATACACTCTCTTGGGATTTTGTCACACTCCATACCATTGTTTATTATTATTATTTTTTATATCACAGAGCCTAAAACCACGCCCCTGCTGTCTGTGCCGTCTACTCTCCCCGTAAATAACAATACATGTATATATATGTAATAACAAAAAATGATAATAATAAACAATGGTATGGAGTGTGACAAAATCCCAAGAGAGTGTATGGTGTGTGCGACTATGTGTATGAATTAACTGTTGAGTGTTACCGTAAATGTAGAGCGAGAGGCAAGTCCAAAAGGGAGCAGGGCAGGCTCAAATGTCCGTGAAACAAGCAGGAAGTCGGGGGCTATAGCGGGGCATAGGAGGTTTGTGTCCAAGCGGGAGGTCGAGATCCAAGAGGCAGTCCGGGAAGCAGAGGAACAAGGAATGACGAGACACACAGCTCGTCAACGCGGGACCAAAGGTCTGCAGTTGGAGCGACAAGGAGGACACAAGGCAATCAATAACATGGGGAAGAAAACCTAGAGAGAGCAGGATTTCATCAAGCATGAATACGGCTTACTGTACGCGAACAGATGATTATGTTCTGGCATGGAACGCAGGTCTGCACAGGCTTAAGAAGCCCAGGAAGCTCATCAATCACAGGTGCACTGAGTGCAGATTGATTGCAGCTGCTTGCTGCCACCGGAGTGACGCGTGCAGGAGATGAGCGGCTGTGGTCGTGTCCCGAGGTGTGCTCCGCGGGGCTCATAGATGAATGAGCATTGGCATGCGCCCGAGTCGTGTCATTTATTTTACTAAAGTTTAGATAAAAGAAACACAAAGCAATAATACTCAAAATAATATGTATTAAAATCAAAGTGTACCAAATTTCACACAAAAAGTCAGGCTTTTGTCCACAATGTCCGAAAGTCAGAAAGTCAATGAATGACAAATGATGAGGGTCCATTTCAGCTGTAAATCAATCAATCAATCAATCAATCAATCAATCAATCAATCAAAGGTGACTTCTATAGCCCTTAATCACAAATGTCTCAAAGAGCAGTGCAAGCCACAACGACATCCTCGCCAACCTTCTCCCAGCCCCTGGGCGATCGGTGCCATGGATGTGGATACAGTTAACAATTTCAGAGTCCAGTCCATAGTGGGGCCAGCAGGGGATAATCTTGATTGGAGACAAGTCAGCAGCGCAGAGACGTCCCCAACTGATGCACAGATGAGTGGTCCACCCTGGGTCCTGACTTTGAATAGCTGGCGCGTCATTCTGTGGTCACCTAATAACCTCTCCACGCAGGAGAGGGGAGCAGAGCAGAAAAGAGATGGCAGATCAACTGGTCTAAAAGGAGGGTCTATTTAAAGGCTAGTGTATACAAATGAGTTTCAAGATGGGACTTAAATGCTTCTAATGAAGTAGCATCTCTAACTGTTACTACAAGAACATTCCAGAGTACTGGAGTCCCAATAGAAAAACACTCTATAGCCCACAGACTTTTTTTGGGCTCTGGGAATCACTCATAAGCCGGAGTTCTTAGAACGCAGATTTCTGGCCGGGACATATGGTACAATACAATCAGCAAGATAGGATGGAGCTAGACGCTTTAGTATTTTATACGTAAGTAGTAAAACCTTAAAGTCACATCTTAAGTGCACAGGAAGCCAGTGCAGGTGAGACAGTATAGGCGTAATATGATCAAATAAAATAACAAAATGTAGATAATAAATGTCAGTTGTTACCTCACGGCATCAACATAGCATCAGATCTAGTGTTAGCATTAGCATTTAGTTAAAACTACACAAATGGCGTGTGACCGACTACTTTTACAGCATGTAACAAAGTAAATCTTGAATATTTGATGTGATTTGCCTTCGTTGTATATTTACTATGACGGCCCTTTAAAGTACGTCTGAATATTCCTCTGCAAATACATTTAAAAGGGTCCATCCACTTATCCTAGCTTCGGGTATTGAAATTAGATTGGTAAAGAGTGACAAACAGCATTTAACTGAATAATAGATTATATAAACAAGTTGTCTCGCATGCTCTGAAACTCAGAATACAAAGTTTTAGGAACGCCCCCAACTGTGTTCAACCAGTCAGCGTTCCTGGAACTATTTAAAACCTCGCAACTAGGAACGACAAATAGTTCCTGAAGAACCAAATTTACTCGGGCGGAACTTTAGTTACTTGGTTTAATGGAACAGTTTCTGCACTGGAAAAGGGCTTTATGACACCTGTGCACACCGAAAACGGTTGTCCATGAAAGACTCGAACAAATATGGAGCAGATGACTTGTGAATAGTCACATCACTTTTAAGCTGACTAAAAGCAACCATTACCTAGTTTGAAGCGTGGTTAGCATTAGCATTCATATCCACCAAGCCTACGAATATTAATGCTCCAGAATGTTGTTTGAAGGCGTTGTTTACTCTGAGAAAGTTGGGAAACAGGTGAATTGAAATGTGAAGCAAAAACAAAACAAGTCATCATTCAGGAGTCACCAAGGTCCTTTGAGAAGCCGGCAAATACGTTCATTGATGCCTACTTTGTGGACGAGGTTGCAATATGTGGAGGAGGTTTGAATTGAGTTTGAATGACGCCGCTCGATATGACCGTCCTGGGAAAGATCTGCGTAAAAAAGCACATCTGAATGTTCTCCTCCAACTGGAAGGGAGGAAGCCACGTCGACTGGAACAAACCTGGACTGATTGCCGCCTTCCTCCTCCGCTTGTTCCGTTTGGGAGAGCTCTCTGATTGGCTGAGGAGTTTGTAAGGGCTCTCACAGGAGCTTTATTTGCCACACTTTGTGTTGCGGAAAAAAGACACCTGAGAGGGACAAAAACATCTCAAACTGTGTGGAGACGTTTGCTTCCCCGTCTCATTGATATGGAAATTCACACTCCGAGTGGCAGATTTGTGCTGAGGCTCGCCACTTTGGGTGTTGTTGACGGCAGTTAGGAAATGTTGTTTTGATCTCGGCCTTCTGTTCAGTCATTTTTCCACAATTTGGACTTTAAACCTGAGTGAAGAATGCACTACCGACTTCAACCACTCGACGGTAGTAGAGAGCCTGAATAGTTTAGTCGCAGTTCCAACTATGACCACAATGGGAGTTCCTTGAAAAAATGGCGCAGTTTGAAGATTTCTGGGAGAGAAATGAAATTAGATTTGAATCAAAACCTCTTGAAAACACAAATAATACATTTTCAAGCACTGCAGTGAATCCACTGTTCACAACAATACAACAACATTTCTGGGGAAAATATAAGGGAAAGTAATGTGGAGGCATCGTGTTCTGACACGGAATCGCGTCATCACGTTGAAGAAGATTTTTAAACACACGGAGTGTCCCTGTGGTGAGGAAAACAGACAATAAAAGGTTTAATCGCTAATCAATACTGTATACACAGTCTGTGTTGTGTTACTGTTTTACATAAGGAAGTACTACATTTACACAGAGGCTTGTTGGTTGGGTAACGTAGCATGGAGCTAGTTAGCCATTATGTTGACCTTATTGTTCTCGAATGAAAGTAGTTCGATAATACCCATCGATCTATGTTCATGTTTGCCTTGATTCTGCCAGCTTGTTGATTTGCTAGCTTACAATTTTTTTGCTAGGTAGTTTCCTAGCTCCTAGTCCTAGCTAGTTTAAGGACGTAATTCAAGTCGGGTTCATTATACAAGTTTTCCAAGATAGCGCCGCTATAGTGGCTGCTGGTGGCAGGAGCCCTGTGCTCTTAGACTTAGACTTCCTTTTTGTCATTCAAATTTGAACTTTACAGTACAGATAAGAATAACATTTCGTTGCATTAGCTCATGGTAGTGCAGGATAAAAGAGCAATATGGTGCAGATATAAATAAATAGATTACTGTACAGACAATATATCTTGCACTTTTGCATATGCATCCACGTTTATGGATGTATGTTATATTGCCTTTATATTCCAGCCAATTAATCCCTTTTTGGGGATATATATAAGAGCTCCAGGTTATATTGTCAGTTATCTGCACCCCCAGGAATTTGGTGCTATATACGATCTCCACCGCTGTGCCGATGACGAAGAGTGGAGCGTAGTTGGACTGGAGCCTCCTGAAGTTGACAATGATCTCCTTGGTCTTGTCGACGTTCAGGACGAGGTTGTTGGTTCTGCACCAGTCAACCAGATGTTTCACCTCCTCCCTGTAGTCCAGGTCGTTGTTGCCACGGATGAGGCCCACAACTTTTGTGTTGTCCGCATACTTCACAATGTGGTTAGTAGTGGACCTGCACAGCAGTCATGGGTCATCAACTTGAACAGCAGCGGACTCAGGACGCAGCCCTGGGGGGAGCCGGTGCTCAGGGAGATGGTACCGGAGGTGTTGTCGCCCACTCTCACAGATTGGGGTCTGTCTGTGAGGAAGTCAAACCAGTTGCATAGGGTGGTACTGAATCCAAGGGGGGCCAGTTTGCTCCCCAAGTGCTGCGGGATGATGGTGTTGAATGCTGAGCTGAAGTCCAGAAACAACATCCGCACGTGTGTGTCTTTTCCTTCCAGATGTTCTAAGCTAAGGGGGAGTGCAGAGAAGATGGCGTCCTCTGTGGAGCAGTTAGGGCGATAAGCAAACTGGTATGGGTCGAATGTGGGGGGAAGTCTGGAGACAATATATTCCTTTACCAGCCTCTCCAAGCACTTCATTATGATGGGGGTGAGTGCCACGGGGCAATTAGCATTGAGGGAGGAGATTGTGGGTTTTTTAGGCACTGAAATGATTGTGGCCATCTTAAAAGATGATGGTACCACAGCCTGGTTAAGCCAGGTGTTGAAAATGTCTGTGAGAACCGCAGCCAGATGATCTGCACATCCCTTAAGCACCCTGCCCGGAATGTCATCAGGTCCCACTGCTTTCCGGGGGTTCACTCTCCTCAGGGTTCTCCGGACATTCGCTATGTCCAGGTTGAGCGGCTGCTCATCAGGGGGACCAGCTGCTGGGTCTCTGTCACACCAGAGTCCGTTTGGAGAGACTGGAGATGCAGATGAAGAGACAGGGCTGCGGCGCTGGAGTTAAGTGCCGGGACGGACAAGCTTCACAGTGTCTTGGCTGAATGAGCAGGTATCGGACACCTCGGTCTCCTTGGATGCATCCTCGTCCATGCGGACTGGACACTGGCTGAGAGTTGGTGGGCGGCCGAGGGAGGAGTCGGCTCTCTTGGTTGCTTTGTTGGGTCTGCTCCTGTCTCTGACCATGCTCCCCCCACCCCAGCAGACGATGGCGTGGAACACTGCAGAGACCACCACAGTGTATATGTTTTTTTTTTTTTTACTTTTGTAGCTGTATGTAGAAATGTCTGGTTCCATCAGCTCTGCTGTTTTAATGTCTGTAATGTCCTTTGTATTCTTTAATGTTTCCCTCTTACACACATATTTATGTGTGCTATGGCTATGAGGTTTTTTTCCCTTGGCCTCAGTCCGGACCCCCTCTCCAGGGGCCCTGGCTTAGACTGATTTTTTTTTCTTACCACTCCCCAACCCAGCATTGACCTGTTTCGTACCTTTTTTGTAAGGTGCGCCAGAAGTTGGCAGAGCCGTCAGTGATTCTGTTCTGTCTCCCTGTAATGTTTGATCCTGTTCTGTCTCCCTGTAATGTTTGATCCTGTTCTGTCTCCCTGTAATGTTTGATCCTGTTCTGTCTCTCTGTAATGTTTGATCCTGTTCTGTGTCCCTGTAATGTTTGATCCTGTTCTGTCTCCCTGTAATGTTTGATCCTGTTCTGTGTCCCTGTAATGTTTGATCCTGTTCTGTCTCCCTGTAATGTTTGATCCTGTTCTGTGTCCCTGTAATGTTTGATCCTGTTCTGTCTCCCTGTAATGTTTGATACTGTTCTGTCTCTCTGTAATGTTTGATCCTGTTCTGTCTCCCTGTAATGTTTGTCTGCTCTTCAATGGGATTGTGCTGAAAATATTAATTTCACCCCGGGGATTATTAAATTATTTCTGATTGTGATTCTTGCTGGGATGCCGACCGACGGAACGGGAAGTTCCTGCAGGAAGCGTCTTTTGGAGTCTAATTCGCCATCTCGGGGGATGTCAAAGTAGAACAGACTGTGGGTCCATGGCCACATTTGTCTACTAGCAGGTTAGAGATGCATGAATTATAATCTAGAATTTACTTTTAGCAAGTTTGAGACCAAGCAGAAGCAGCCACCGGCTCAGTGTGTCAACAATAGCAGCGTAAGCTAGCATTAGCTCACTGCTATCAATGTGCTTCTAAAATAGTCCCGTCTGTGTTAGCGCTTATAATAACAATATCACTCATACTTGGTAGGTTTTCAGGTCATGACATGTTGGCGCTTTGTGGATGTTTTTAGAGAGTACAATGAGAGGACCTCCATCTGTTGACTCAACTGTTAGATATTTATTCACAATTTCGAATACATAAAAAAATAGATGACATATGACATATGTGATAAACAATACAACTCTTTACTATATTTGCGTATTTCCAGTATGACTGCTCTAATAATATGGTCAGAGTGCAGAAGTGTTACTACACTGACGTAGAGTATACAGAAATGACCAAATGTTTTTAGGGGCAAAATATTCAAATGGGCGACTGAGTTTCGGTGTTTTCATATACTTTGCAGATTGTAAGTACAATTGGATATGTTTAATGAACACAATGAAACTTAATTAAACATATAAAGTCAACTTGTTTTGACTTTCTACTGCTACTTGAAAGACTGATTTGAACACAAAGTACAAACCAAAATATTCTTTGACTCTTCCAGAGCGATGTATCCACAGACGGGATGTAATGCATAAATGCATTTCCGCCATGCTTGAACGCCTCATGAAGGCATTTGTCCCGACCACCGCTGAACCATCAGATCCATATTTTGCAGCGAGACGCAACAAGTGTTACTGATTGGCCCGTTTTTTTCCTACGTCCGACCTCTTGTTAGCTAACCCACTGGAACAAAACGACACAGCTGGTGCTCTTTCAGGGGAAACGTGATTTGGTTACCGTGACGATGGCAATTTTAAAGCACTGCCAATGGAAAATATTAGCAATGGGTGGAATATACAATATTGTAAGAAATATGTTTTTTGTTCATAATAGATGTGTTTATTTCCTACTTATGACCTCATATGCGTCTTGTTGTGTTTTCCAAATGATTATTTGTTGAAAAGCACATTGATGTACGACACGCGGCACCTTCTAACCTTTGGTGAGATTGATTTATGCAAAGCTAACGGTAAAGTGTACGCCACCCCCCTCTGAGGCCACTTCTGTATTTATAACATTTCAAGGAGCCCCCATAATTGAATTTGAGGTGGCCTTTTATAGGTTAGGTCACCTGCAGTGCGGCCTGCAAATTGAATAAAGCACTGTAATAGAAAAAGGATGTCAGGTGGGCTCCCTGCTTATAAAATCATTAACAGCCGAGTGTCTTTTCTCATAAAGGAGCCCATTTATTCTGAGGCGGAAATGTTATGAAAGTGTAGGGAGCAACTCAATTTCTTTTTCATCAGATATTACATCACACAAATGAGTGAACAGGTTAACGACTGCATGTGTACATCAACTTTCTGTGAAGCTCCTCCAGCCTTTTAGCAAGCTGCTAGGAAGCAGGTGGGATTGGCTGAACCCAGCCATGTGACACCAGATGAATACTCTTTGCAAGCAGTCGTCAATAGATTAGAAGTCAATATAAAAGAAACAGGATGTCTAATTGTTCATGTGTCAGTGTGAACAGACTGTGGTCACACCGGCATCACACCTGTCCCAAACCTGACTTCATAACGACTTCAATCTTGTATTAGGATCATCAAATGACAGCAGTTCTTTTCATGAGATTATTTTCGAATTGAAGTGACTTCCAATGAAAATAACAAAAACATCTTGTTTTTCATGAGCTACGTACCAGCGTGTCGGGGTGGGGGTCCTACTTTGGAAAGAATGTGTACCCCATCTCATTCAATTCCCCTTCAAACATTCTCATGTTGCACAATGAGATGTAAGCATGGGATAGATTGTATACATTTCTGTAACTTTCTGTCTGTAAAATATATAGTAACAGCATTCATGATTAATATCCATAAATGAAAATTGTTGATAAATGGCAGTAGAATAAGCACACGTCTGATTGTAACAACCTGGCATTTACACTTCACGTGTAGTGTTGGAGTTGTCCAACTTTTTGTGTGGCCCTAAACGCATCACTGGCTGATATGACACACTGCCCAGTTTTTCCGGCACAAAATGACCAGTTTTGCTAGATAGATGTTTTTTACTCATGTTGATTTTGTGGTTACAGACGAAAATGAAAGGTTTTTGCTCCGTAAAACTGATTGATGGAATTGATGTCCTCTTTAAAGCAACTTGAAAGACGTGGCAATGAACAGTGTTGATGATTATTGTTTTATCTTTTAGGGCCACTTGTCGTCAGCTCTCACTCACAGTCACATTGCAAAATCCTACACAACAAAAAGTTATGTTTATTTTGTTTACAGTTCAGACTGGATTTGATTTTGTGCGTGGCATAGATTTGTTGTGCGCAGAGGACGTGTGAGCAGTGCACGACCTTGGAGGGAAGGTTGATGTCAGGCAAGCTACGCCACAAAAGACAGTCGGCCTTTTTCCACCAAAGCTTTAGGAACTTTAAGTGCCAGCAAAAATATTAGGCCTTTTGAACTTTTGAGTCCTGGACCCTCTGGTTCCTGGAACTATGTGTTTCTGTAGAAGTGTGTGGTTTGTGTTTGCATCACATTTCACACTTCAGGTGGTTTCTGCAAATCAGGCCGACGACGTACGAACGAGAGTACGTTTCTACACTCATCCCATGTCAATAAACACACAATGTTAGGTCACTAAAAAGTAAGTCAACAAAATACAAAGCAGTCATATACAAAATAATATGATTTGTGAAATAAAGTGTACCAAATTGTTTATAAAAAGTCAGACTTTTTGTCAACGCCTGCTGCCACCTTGTGGTTTGTATGTTCAGTTTTCCTTTGTTGGTGCAGCAGACCTGGCTTTTACTTTGCTACTTCCTCCTAAAGTTCCTGTGTTCCCCTTGTGGGCGGAGTGGTGTCCAATCTTCCCGACACTACTTAATCAGCACCTTGACAGCTGGATGCCACTCCTCGACTCTCCGTGTCAAATACTTCTATGCTTCCCCACTTTTTCATGCTTACCTTCTTGGCTATTCCCAGTGCCATCCAGCTTGGTGTTGTGTGGTACTTTGCACGTCTTGCAACTTCAAGTAGTTATTTTTTCTATCTTTTCTTTTTTTCCACCGTGCTCATTTTGTTTTCTCTTTTTTGCAACGCCGCTTTTTGTTATCTCCTATTTGGATCATTGTTGTGAGTACATTTTCTTTAAGTAAAGAACTGTTTTACTCAAAAGTTTGTCTGCATCCTTGGGTTCTTCTATACTGCATTTAATTGCACTGTGACACTTTTGTGTGCAATGTCCAACAGTTGAAGTCGTCCTCTCAGTAAGTGATGAATTCATGAGGGTCAGGTGATTGTTTTGGTCCATTTCATTCGTAAATAACAATATATAAATAATACATGTCAGTGCTTATCTGTAAATAACAATATATAAATAATACATGTCAGTGTTGTCTGTAAATAACAATATATAAATAATACATGTTAGCGACCCCGAAGGGAATAAGCGGTAGAAAATGGATGGATGGATGTTAGTGTTTATCTCACGCCGACAACACAAACACATCGGCATTAGCTTGGTGGCATTAGCCTTCTGGTCACTGGGGTTGAGGCTAATATCGACACAAATTGAGTGTCATTGACTACATGTAATTAAGTAAATAGTTAATATTTTATGTTATTTACCTCCGTTCCACTCGTGTGCTGCCTCCTTATTTCACATTTAACCAAAGAAGTCTAAGCAACGGAGGTCGATGTTTCGAGTCCGGCTTCATACTCCTCCGTAAATACTTTTAAAAGAGTCGGTCCACCTTTCCTACTTTGGCATATTAAAATGAGGTTTGTAAAGAATAAAAGACAGCATTAAAGTGCACACTAGTTTAAATAAAAGTGTGTTGCATACTCCATATTGGCACCTGACACTTAAAAATACAAAGTTTGCGTTTGACCAAACTCTCTAAAGTTCCTAGAACGTCCCACCTTGCTACTAGGAACTAAAAATCGACCCTGGGTATTTTTTGGTGAAAACTATAGGAGGAACGTAGTATGGTAGATTGTGGAGTCCGACCCTTTGTAGTCCGTCTGAGTACATACTCCTCTGTAAGTACGTTAAAATCATCAGACTGTACAACTCCTCTCTGGGGGGGGAGAAGGGAGGGTTTGGGGTACTAGGATGACAGGGGATGCAAAACAATAACATAAACCCCCATTATTTACTATTTACTTTTTAAATTATGTCTCAATTCTGTACACTGCTGCTGGAATTTTAATTTTCCTGAGGGAACTCCTGAAGAAATCAATAAAGTACTATATATACATCTATCTATCTATCTATCTATCTATCTATCTATCTATCTATCTATCTATCTATCTATCTATCTATCCACCTATCCATCTATCCATCTATCCATTTATCCATCTAAAGAGAGTCGGTCCACTTCTACCTTTGACATATTAAAATGAGGTTTGTAAAGAATAAAAGACACACTAGTTTTAAAAAAAAAGTGTTGCATACTCTGTAATGGCGCCCGAAACTTAAAAATACAATACATCCCACCTTGCTAGGAGGAACTAAAAAAAGTACCCGGTTATTTTGGTGGAAACACAGGAGGAACTTTATGTGGGAAATGGGAAAGATCCAGTTCCTTACATTTCCATATAGCCCAATTTGAGAGGCAGCGCATTCCGATGGTAAGATGTAAGGAGTGTGACAACACCCGGTACATGAATCTTTGTTTGGAGAACCTTGTATTTACCTTTCTTTACCAAAAGTGAAAAACGAGGTGACTTGGTTACGACGTACAGTTTCACCGGGACCGCCTGCAGGAAGCGAGTTTCCTCGTCCATTCATGATTTGTATCGTTGGGATTCTCTCTCTCGCCGTTTGCATTTTAGCGCGTGGTGGATGGCCAGCGGGAGGCCATGTGACCAGGGGGATAAATAACACGCCCCCTGCCTCGGTCCCATGCTGATGGCTTTGTTTGGGTCATATAATACTGCAGCGAGGTCAAATCTTCTTGCCCAGAACTCCTGGTGTGACTTTGCTGGTGTACAGCAGGAGGTAGAAACCTTGTCTAATCCCTTCAAATATATCTCTATTTTCTCTCTGATTAGACCTGCGGCGGGTGTTGTGGGCCTGTAATTTATTTCTCTGCCAGGGGGATAGAAAATAAACTACAAAATGAGTTTCTGCTTCTTTATGATTTCTCTCTTTTATGAGCCTTCATTAACTACAAAACTCCTCTCAGGACTAATGACTGGACAAAGACCACTTACAGTAGGCCATGACACCAATATTATTATTATTATTATTATTATTATTAATGCTTTGTCCATGTACTACGTCATGGTGTTGCTAGGCAATATATCACTTACTGACAACAGTGGAAATTACTTGGGCTTTATTTACAGGTTTTGCATACGGAGAATGACAGAATAATGAATATATTATGCCAAGTTTTATTTCCCTTGTCTCATCGTTCCAAAACAAGAAAAAAATGCACAGGCTGCTCTTTTACACACTGTCATCTGCATACAGTATTGTGATATTGTGTTCAGCCTTCAATTCCCGTGGTGTTTGTCTTTGTGTGCACTGCATTGTTCATCCAGCGACTGTATACACTTGATGTCATCATTGATAATGCCGGCTGTTGCCTTGGAATCCTCAAGAAAGACGAGTGAAATAGACTTTGATAAAATCATAAATATTTACCGTATTTTCCGGACAGTAGAGTGCACCGGTATATAAGCCACACCCACCAAATTTTAGAAGAAAAAAAAGATTTCCATATATTAGTCACAGATGTGTATACTCTGTGAAATTCGTTATTTACACAGAAAGATTCTGTCAATGTTTATTTACAGACCTTAATTGTTTCCTAACGGTGTCTCTAACACGGCAGTAAAACGGCTGATCAAACAAAACAGAAGTCATGGTCATGGACCCACTAGCTGCGTAAGCTAGCTCTCCAATCAGCTAAACAGACTCAATAACTCCACGCTGACGTTTTGCTGAATTTACTGAGGAATTTGTGAAAGTGAAACAATACAAAAAGAATGTCAATGTAAGTTGATATTACTAACACAGACACTCGTGCATGTGTTAGCATATTAGCTCATGCTATTGACACTAGCTTGATTACATTACAATAGCAGGTACAAATATGCATGAAAACACTCCTACAGACATCACACATGGGACGCTTTAGTAAGTAAGAATTGTTTTAGTTATATTGTAAAACTTACAAACGTTGCTCGGAGTGATGCATGTAGAATCAATATGAGTAAAAACGCTATGGACGGCTAGAAGACGGATTGGCACTTCTACTTCCGGTTGGAAGTACTAAATGGAAGGACACCTGCCGTAAGCAAACTCATCTAAAAGATGGCGCCGTAGCACAAACAATAACACACCTCTTGTCAGAAGTGTTACTGACAGTTTGGTTAAGTTTGGGTTTTCCTGTGTGTTTGTGTTTAGAATCACTTCCTGTCCCGGTGCTCTTGTTTTTTCAATGTTTCCTGTTTGGGTTCTGTGTTTTGAAGCACCTTTACTTTCTGTTCCATGTCCTGTCAGCACACCCGTTCCTTGTTTAATTACGGTAGTTCTATTTAGTTCCACCTGGGTCCCTCATTCAGTGCTGGATCAATGTTGCTCTGAGACCGATGCTGAGTCTGCTGTTTCCCTGCGTCACCTTTTCAGTGTATCTGCGTCTTTCTTCTTTTTAAACCATTGCATGATGGCTGTCAGCAGAGAAACAATCATAAATTAGCCACACCGTTTTATAAGCCGTAGGATTCAGAGCAAAAGAAAAAAGTAGTGGCTTGTAGTCTGGAATTTACAGTCAAATAATGAATACATATAAAATGTATAATATATGTAACACTAAACAGTTTGTTGTTGTTAATTGTCTGATTTTGTCCAGAAGTAACATTTACACTACAATAGAATAATAATGGCTGCGGCTGAGCCAATCAGTGGCCTTGATACTAAACAATGTGCTATGATTGCTTGGGTCAATACTACTGTAGTATCGATATCAATTAGACACGTATATGCTTGAAAATGATCATTTATGCCAAAATGAGGTAGAACACGTAAAAATAAATATGTGGTAGTCACCTTAAAGCAGAATGTGGCGAGGACGATCAAATAATGAGAAAAAGAGAGCGCAGGTCTTGCATCCCAAGAATAAAAAAGTTCTGAATCCAGACAAATGAAAGACACTGAGTGAACCCTCTTGTCAGTCATCCACTGTCTTTGTCTCTGTGGGTGGAGGCGGGAGGAGTAAACCTGAGGTTACGCAGTCGAAATGATTCCGATCAGCTCCAAAATGAAATCACTTCTCTGATCCGATTTCAGACATTTCCTACAAGTTTCATGAAGTTATTTTGCTAACAAATGAGCTAAGTGACGAACAGTGACGGTCACGTGTCCTCCTGGTGTAGCTAATGAAATAGAAGGTCAATAACTAATAGGAAGTTATTATGTGAGCAGTCAATGTTGTTTTACTTCTTGGCTGTTCACTTTCTGTGAAAATGATGTTGGCATTCTTCTTCCTGTTTGGACCTTTCAGAAAAAAGCTTTGTCTGCTGTTTTGTTCCCCTCAGGGAGCGTCGTCCAATCTGTCCTGCTGACATCAATTCACCTTTTTTCTACAGCGCCATTGTCGTACTGCTCTGTGCCAAACTAATACTCGCATGTACACGCTCACTAAATACTAAACACTGCATCTGGGAACTTCTCACTTCACTTTAAAACATGTCGTCACGTTACTCTTATGGAATTCATTCATTTTTGATGACGTAACACGCTGACTAAATATTACGTAAGAGTATGTAACTATACTGCATAATAGAAATAGTTTATAAGGGTATGTAATAATTGAATAGTACATTAGATTAGATGAGATGAGTTTATTTCAAAGGTGACAGTGTGTCATGTCTGTTGATCCTGTTTTTGTTTAATTATGTTCTGCTTGGTTTTTGGACACTTTTTAGTTCCTGCTTTCACTCCCTTGCCTTGTCACCATGACTACTCATTAGTTTCACCTGTCTCACGTTTTGCACTTGCGCACCTGTCACAAATCATGTCTGTATTATTTAAGCCCATTGTTGCCAGGAAGTCAGCCTGGCGACATTAACTCTGATACCTCCACGATTACGCGTCCATGCCATAGTTCTAGGATCTTTCCATGCTTGACCAAGTAAGTTTTGTTGCATGTCCTTAGTCTGTTTATGTGTTCATTTTGTTCATAGCCAAGTTTGTACTTCCACCCTTGTGTGCGCTTTTCGTTTGTTCCTTTTGATAGTGTTAAAATAAATATGTCCTTACCTTCATGCCTTGTCCAGTCCAACTTTACTTGCATCTCGGGAAAACAAACATCTGACAGTCCACGTCATGACACAGTGGAAGTTGCCCTCCTGTGGTTTCTCCTGACCACAAAGATCCTGGCGTGAGCCCGTGGGTCTGGTGTAACAATGTTTTTATTGTCCCCTCACGCGCTGTGTCAGCACTCTTTTTGTCAACTTTTCAGTATTTTCTGGCTCCAGCTCCAACTCCAACTCCAAGTCCCCTGTCTAGTCTGGTCTGCTGCTAATAAGCATAGCATTACCCAACTGAGGTTGATCATCCAATCACCTGCCAGCTGTGCTTCGAGGCCGGTCCTTCCACACCCTGTTCCGGGGCAGGCCCGCAGACCACGCCCCCCTCCACATAGACGATGCAATTTTATCAAACACATGACTACACATGGTTAAAAAAAGCAGAATTAGTTTTCATATTGTAGTCTCCTGGCCTTGATGTAAAAAAGCAGTAAAATTATAATTTAAAAGAAAAATAAGAGAAAGAGAGAGAAAAATAAAAAAAGCACACAATACATATACAACATGATACAAAATAAAATACAACAACAACAACAACATCTCTTAGTGCTGTAGGCGTTGATAAGCCACATTTTAAATTTTTTTGTGAAAGCAGTTGAACCTCCTCAAGTACTGACTTCCACACATTTGTACTCCTTACTGACCAGGCCCACTTTCTGAAAGGAATATAACAGTCACCTCTGACAGCCTCCAGTGACACGCTGTTTCTTTGGCTGATGAACTCTAGTATGTAACATGAAATAGTACATAAAAGAGTATGTAACATGAAATAGTACATAGAAGAGTATGTAACATTAAATATAGAAAAGTATGTAACATTTAATAGTACATAGAAGAGTTTGTAACATATGATATACAAGAGTATGCAACATTTAATAGTACATAGAAAAGTATGTAACATTTAATAGTACATAGAAGAGTTTGTAACATATGATATACAAGAGTATGTAACATTTAATAGTACATAGAAACATTTGTAACATGGAATAGTACATAGAAGACTTTGTAACATATAATATAGAAGAGTATGTAACATTTAATAGTACATAGAGAAGTATGTAACATGAAATAGTACATAGAAGAGTTTGTAACATATAATATACAAGAGTATGTAACATTTAATAGTACATAGAAAAGTATGTAACATGGAATATTATATAGAAGAGTTTGCAACATATAATATACAAGAGTATGTAACATTTAATAGTACATAGAAGAGTATGTAACATGAAATATAGAGGAGTATGTAACATTTAATAGTACATGGAATAGTATGTAACATGAAATAGTACATATAAATGTATGTAACTTGAAATAGTACATAGAAGGGTATGTAACATGAAATAGTACATAGAAGTGTATGTAACATGAAATAGTACATAGAAGAGTATGTAGCATGAAATAGTACATAGAAGTCTATGTAACATGAAATTGTACATAGAAGAGTATGTAACATGAAATAGTACATAGAAGAGTTTGTAACATGAAATACAGAAGAGTATGTAACATTTAATAGTACATGGAAGAGTATGTAACATGAAATAGTACATATAAGTGTATGTAACATTAAATAGTACATAGAGGTGTATGTAACATGAACTAGTACATAGAAGAGTATGTAACATGAAATAGTACATAGAAGAGTATGTAACATGAAATAGTACATAGAAGTGTATGTAACATGAAATAGTACATAGAAGAGTATGTAACATGAAATAGTACATAGAAGTGTATGTAACATGAAATAGTACATAAAAGAGTATGTAACATGAAATAGTATATAGAAGTGTATGTAACATGAACTAGTACATAGAAGTGTACGTAACATGAAATAGTACATAGAAGTCTATGTAGCATGAAATAGTACATAGAAGGCTATGTAACATGAACTAGTACATAGAAGAGTATGTAACATGAAATAGTACATAGAAATGTATGTAACTTGAAATAGTACATAGAAGAGTATGTATCGTGAAATATTACAAACCCCCTTTCCATATGAGTTGGGAAATTGTGTTAGATGCAAATATAAACGGAATACAATGATTTGCAAATCATTTTCAAGCCATATTCAGTTGAATATGCTACAAAGACAACATATTTGATGTTCAAACTCTTAAACATTATTGTTTTTGCAAATAATCATTATTTTTAGAATTTGATGGCAGCAACACGTGACAAAGAAGTTGTGAAAGGTGGCAATAAATACTGATAAAGTTGAGGAATGCTCATCAAACACTTATTTGGAACATCCCACAGGTGAACAGGCTAATTGGGAACAGGTGGGTGCCATGATTGGGTATAAAAACAGCTTCCCAAAAAATGCTCAGTCCTTCACACGAAAAGATTGGGGCGAGGTACACCCCTTTGTCCGCAACTGCGTGAGCAAATAGTCAAACAGTTTAAGAACAACGTTTCTCAAAGTGCAATTGCAAGAAATGTAGGGATTTCAACATCTACGCTCCATAATATCATCAAAAGGTTGAGAGAATGTGGAGAAATCACTCCACGTAAGCGGCATGGCCGGAAACCAACATTGAATGAGCGTGACCTTCCATCCCTCAGACGGCACTGTATCAAAAAGCCACATCAATCTCTAAAGCAGGGGTGTCAAACTCAAATGCAGAGTGTCTTGTACACAAAATAAAGGAGGACTACAATGACCAAACTTCTTACAATATTATATCTCCTTTGGTTGTGAACAAGCAAGCCACTTATTTCATTCTTCTGCAGATAAGGACTGGATCAACATTGACAAAAATATGTTCATGAATTTGGACATTGATGTGGGGAGCTTATATTATATTAAAAACAATACCTAATGAATTGAGGCAGAGCCCAATAGAAGCCACCTTTAACATTCTAAAACTGTGCCAGAAAATACTAAGAATCAACCCAATGACATCTGTCAATCAACAGCTTTGGTACAATCCTAATATTATCATTAATACAAATGGGCTTAAATGGACAACATGGAAAGACAGAGGTATTACTAAACCTCATCATATTATTAATAAAAAACTCTTTTAAAACGTTCAATGATTTAGTTGATCAATATAATGTACCCAGAAATCATTTTTTACATTTTATCTCTTTAAAACACGCTGTTAATAAATGCATATCCTCTGAAAGTATGTCCTTAAATAGCCATGTTGCACTTTTTAATCAAGATACAATTAAGAAATTAATTCAACTATTTTATGGAATAATAAATGAACACCACACTAGAAATGCAAATGATGCATGTGTTGGGAAATGGATGACGGACTTAAACATTTGAGATGAAAGAGACATATCATGGAATGATATTTGGAAAAATGCCAATAAGCCCTTTAGAAGCTTTAAAGATAAGCTGACTCAATTTAAGATATTGAATCACCCAACCATGCAAATTTTGCATTTCCTTTGGAAATCTAGGTCCCAGAGTCTGGAGGAAGACAGGAGAGGCACAGGATCCACGTTGCCTGAAGTCTAGTGTAAAGTTTCCACCATCAGTGATGGTTTGGGGTGCCATGTCATCTGCTGGTGTCGGTCCACTCTGTTTCCTGAGATCCAGGGTCAACGCAGCCGTCTACCAGCAAGTTTTAGAGCACTTCATGCTTCCTGCTGCTGACCTGCTCTATGGAGATGGAGATTTCAAGTTCCAACAGGACTTGGCGCCTGCACACAGCGCAAAATCTACCCGTGCCTGGTTTACGGACCATGGTATTTCTGTTCTAAATTGGCCCGCCAACTCCCCTGACCTTAGCCCCATAGAAAATCTGTGGGGTATTGTGAAAAGGAAGATGCAGAATGCCAGACCCAAAAACGCAGAAGAGTTGAAGGCCACTATCAGAGCAACCTGGGCTCTCATAACACCTGAGCAGTGCCAGAAACTCATCGACTCCATGCCACGCCGCATTAACGCAGTAATTGAGGCAAAAGGAGCTCCAACCAAGTATTGAGTATTGTACATGCTCATATTTTTCATTTTCATACTTTTCAGTTGGCCAACATTTCTAAAAATCCCTTTTTTGTATTAGCCTTAAGTAATATTCTAATTTTGTGACACACGGAATTTAGGATTTTCATTTGTTGCCACTTCAAATCATCAAAATTAAATGAAATAAACATTTGAATGCATCAGTCTGTGTGCAATGAATAAATATAATGTACAAGTTACACCTTTTGAATGCAATTACTGAAATAAATCAAGTTTTTCAAAATATTCTAATTTACTGGCTTTTACCTGTATATATAAGACAATGTAGTAGTACATAATAGAGTATATATAAGATAGTACATAGTAGAGTATATGTAAGACAATGTAGTGGAGTATGAGTGAGGAGTGTATTAGCTGAAAGGTCATGGAGGATGTTTGAGGAAGTGTAGCGCTGGGAGAGTCAAATGACTGCAAGGCTATATCGGCCTGCACTTGTGGTGGAGCTTATTTATTTATTCATTTGCGGTCTGTCTACTGACACATCTGAGTGGTCTAATTGACACCTTAATGGGAGCTTGGGAGTCTTTTCCAAGCGCAGTTCATTCAGACGCATCTTAACTGCCCTAAAATGTCCGAGGGCAACACAGGAAGTGTGCGCGCGGCCGAGGATTATCCGTCTTTGTTGAGTGACTATTACCCTGACCTCTATTCACGGGGCCCTTAAGGGGCCGCCCTCAGCCCAGCAGCCCGGCAAAGCAGTCCAATCCAGACGTCCCCCAGAGTCGCTGCAATTTACCCAAGTCCTGCAGGTAAGGACACTTCATATCTTCCGCCTCGGGATTACAGCCGCTTTGGCGTTTGGTCGGTGGCCATCTTTGTTTCATGGCAACTTTGGGATTACAGCCGGCGTGGCGTTTGGTCGATGGCCATCTTTGTTTCATGGCAACTTTGTTGCTTGGCCACACTTGTGGTCTGAAGTGAAAACTGTATTTTACAACACGTGTGAAAGGCTCACTTCCATCAAACACAACACATTGCGTGGGCTTCAAAAGAGATGACTGATTATTGATTATTGGTTATTGGTTATGGCCTGCCATAAGACATGTGTGCTTTTATTTCATTTATGAACCATCTAATTACACTACATTAAGACATTGTTTTAATCGCCAAATTCACTCCTATTTTGCTGGCTATCTTCATCTACTACATATTTGCAAGCTTCTTCCCAATTTTTGTTTCCAATTATGAATAATTACGTTTTTTGACTTTATTACTTGAATAAGAATGTCAACATTACAAACGATGTCAATAGTACAAAAGTATTCATGCATTCGGAAAATGACAGTGGTCAAAAACAATTTTAATAATTATATCGATAATAACAATAATGTGAATAATAGTCATTATCATCAAACGATTCAGGGTAATTAACAAAATAATATCAATAATATATTTTATTTAGTATAACGCTTTCCAGAGCACTCAAAGACGCTTTACAGGAGAAACAATTAAAATATGAAACAGTTTAAAGTAATAATATAAAATACAGGAAATATAAAAGCAGTACATAATAATACAGGACAATTACAAGACACAGAACACTAATCACTAATCACAGGTTAAAAGCAGATCTGTATAGGTGAGTTTTGGAAGGCTTTTGAAGGTGGGAAGGTCTGGGCAGTCACGGATGGGTTTGGGAAGAGTGAGAGAGACTAAAATGTTTTACTTTATTATTTGAATAAAAATGTCAACATTACAAACGATGTCAATAGTACAAAATTATTTATACATTCGGAAAATGGCAGTGGTCAAAATCTGTGTATACGATAATAATTATATTGATAATAACAATAATGTGAATAATAGTTGTTATCATCAAACGATTCAGGGTAATTAATTAACATTTTTTACTTCATTATTTGAATAAAAATGTCAACATTACAAACGATGTCAATAGTACAAAAGTATTCATGCATTCAGAAAATGACAGTGGTCAAAATGTGTGTAAACAATATTAATAATTATATTGATAACAATAGTGTTAATAATAGTCATTATCATCAATCAATTCAGGGTAATTATTTCAAATGTTTTACTTCATTATTTGAATAAAAATGTCAACATTACAAGCGATGTCAATGATATAAAAGTATTCATGCATTCAGAAAATGACAGTGGTCAAAATGTGTGTAAACAATATTAATAATTATATTGAATTGAAGTATTTATTTCAAATAAATAATAATAACAATAATGTTAACAATAGTAGTTATCATCAAACAATTCAGGGTAATTAATTGCTCATGTTCACATTTATAGTGGATGTGTATGTCCTTATGGAAAATCCTAAGCATGCCAAATTGACAATCATATTCAGAGCTTTAGTTTTTCCTTTATAACAAAAACACATTAATAAGAAGAGCAAATACATTTTTCAATACATGTCACAACTGTACTGTTTAATGAAATATGCTTTGAGTTTATTTCAAACACGTAAACAGTCGCATGATACGTCACAATTTCCAGTCATTTTTACAACATGTCTGAAAAGGAGTAGGAAGAAGCAGAGCTTATGTAATTCCACTTTGCAGCGATTACTAACACGTGTCCACTTCCTGTTCTCAAGTTGTACACAATTTAACGCCATAAAGAATAAAGTTGTTGTAATTCACATAATGAGACGATACAATTTTCTATAATGTTCAAAATGTTCATCAATTCTTCTTCTTTGTACTTTGTAAACAATTTCAACTTGGACAGTTTCTTCAAGTGGATCATTTGGATGCATTCTTTATTAATATATGCTAAAGGTTTTAAGTGTTGTACATGCCAACAAATGTTTTAAATGACATTTTCCTCTAAGGTTATATTTCTCCTCTTTTGTTGGGAACAATTGTTGTACATTCTTGGCTCGCAGGTTATAGTTTGATTCGGACGTCATTTGAATCTTAAATGTTCATTATTTTTGATTGAATAAATAAAACCTATATTCAACATGATATATTATTAGAACTGATCTTTTTTGTAACAAAATTACACTACATTTTCAAACATGATGTCGTTTATTTTGCAGCTAAGGAGGGATTAAACGTGGCTATGTTTTGAAACATTCTATTTCATTGTTATCTTCAAGTTAAAGATAAATGGCAGCCTAACGTCTCAGCGGCAGATCCAAAACTATTGGGCTTTTCTTGCGGTTGAAATTGAAACAAGAAGCAAGAGCGAGTAAAAGCGAGGCTGCAGCCGCGACATGAGATGGAGAAGATTGCAGACGTGAAACCACCAACAACACCCATAATCTTCCCTCTCGGGGTGGACTTGCAGATCCAGTCCAGGCTCACTGGAGCCGTCATCTAGACTGGAATATTTGTGCTCACAATACTCCTAATGGGAATTCTTTGTGTCCTTTGACCCCAAAAGTCTTCCTTATTTGAGGTTCCCAGTCAGAGTGTTGGATGCACAATTAGAACCATGAATGATTTGCTTTGTTCCCCACGTTGACCAAATGTCATGACTTCTTTAGGTCGGGTTTGAAGAGAAGCATTTTCGCACAATGGAGGATTTAGTTGAGCAAACACGTGAGACCCAGACACGGATCGGCTTACGGATGGCCGAGTTCTGTAACCCCGCACCCTGTTAGGAGAACCCCCGTACCCTTTTGGGAGAAAACCCGTACCCTGTCTGAGATCACGCTCTTTGTATTGTGAAGAACCCATAAGACTCTTTCCCAGGTCACGCTTTTCTTCAAGTAGCAGTAGAGTAGCCTCTATATTGATTTATTATCATATACTGTATATATCGGATGTATAACACTATATTGAACTATTAGCATACATATATATCTGATGTATGACACTATATTGAACTATTATCATATATATATATATATATATATATATATATATATATATATATATATATATACATCTGATGTACAGTATGACAATATATTGAACTATTATCATATATATATATATATATATATATATATATATATATCTGATTTGATGGTGGGAGCTGCCATGCAAGGCCCTAACCACGACCCATCAGGAGCAAGGGTGAAGTGTCTTGCTCAAGGAGACAACGGACGTGACGAGGTTGGTAGAAGGTGGGGATCGAACCAGGAACCCTCAGGTTGCTGGCACGGCCACTCTCCCAACTGCGCCACACCGTCCCAAGTTCAAATTTGAATGACAATAAAAGGAAGTCTAAGTCTAAGTCTATTTTTCGTCCTCCAGTGATAATGTTACATGTAAGAAACATACTTTATGTGTCGCCATGGAGGCCAGGATTAGTGATTTAGAAGTAGCTAAAACACTGTGGATGAATGTTAGCCGCTAGCTAGCTAGCCATGTCTTAAAGCAGCTCTTCCTGAGGGTGTTTCAGTGTTAGAACTTCACCTTTATCTTGACTTTTTACACCAAGATGCGTCCATTCTCCCTTTTCTGTCTCCACACTGTGTCTGCTTGTAAGTACTCTGTGTGTGTGCGCTGCCCAACATGCTCCTCTGCTCCTAAAACCAGCAATGTCATGCCAGCTAACAAAAAAAAAAAAAAAGACAAAACATGGGGAAGCGGTACTTTTCAAACAGAGTATAGTACCGTGTTTGATTGATTAGTACTGCAATACTATACTAGTACCGGTATACTGTACAACCCTACTTGCTAAAGTCCGGCATATTTACACATCTTGTGTTGTGTTTGCTAATGTGCACTGTCCCTTTAAATACATCAACACACACTGAAGTGCAGACCTCTGTCAACATTTCAACTTGTATCAACTGCTGGTGAGGGTTTGCTGTTTCCACAAAGTCTGAAGACTGGAAACCAGAAGAGCCCAAACCTTTTGCCTCCTAGGGCCAAAGTGAAAATGTGTCAAGAACGATGTTGACCAGGCAACAGCAGCACCACGAAGGAATGTAGTCTCTTCACACCGTATTGCTTGTGGACCCAATTCAGCTAGCATGCAACTCTGCATCATTTATGTACATTTTCAACACCAAAACATTCAAAAAGGTCATTTTCTGCAGATTTTCGCCAATTCCAGGTAAGGTTGCACGGTATACCGGTACTAGTATAGTATTGCAGTACTAATGAATCAAACACGGTACTATACTCTGTTTGAAAAGTACCGCTTCCCCATTTTGTTTTTTTTCTGTTTTTTTAACAGGCTTTTTTTTAAATTATTTTTTTCAAATGTTTTAATTTACATTTTGTATTTATTAATTATTTTTTTAAATTGTATTGATTTTTTTTAATTTTTATTATTATGTCATTATCCGTCACCTGGGTCTTGGCATGATTTATGTTTGGTAGTTTTTCTCTTTTAGTCGATTTCCTGGGTGAACCCTCTTTACCTGTTTTCTGTTGGTTTCCATGGGAACTGATGCTCCTCACCTGTCTTAGTTGAGCAATTAGTGTTCCCACCAGGTGTTTTGCTTGATCACTCCCCTTTATAGTTTCCTGTCACCCAGCAATGTGTGCTATAGTTATAGCTATAGTTGCTGGGTCAATGTGTGCTATAGTTATAGTTATAGTTGCTGGGTCAATGTGTGCTATAGTTATAGCTATAGTTGCTGGGTCAATGTGTGCTATAGTTATAGTTATAGTTGCTGGGTCAATGTGTGCTATAGTTATAGTTATAGTTGCTGGGTCAATGTGTGCTATAGTTATAGTTATAGTTGCTGGGTCAATGTGTGCTATAGTTATAGTTATAGTTGCTGGGTCAATGTGTGCTATAGTTATAGATATAGCTGCTGGGTCAATGTGTGCTATAGTTATAGATATAGTTGCTGGGTCAATGTGTGCTATAGTTATAGTTATGGTTGCTGGGTTAATGTGTGCTATAGTTATAGTTATAGTTGCTGGGTCAATGTGTGCTATAGTTATAGTTATAGTTGCTGGGTCAATGTGTGCTATAGTTATAGTTATAGTTGCTGGGTCAATGTGTGCTATAGTTATAGCTATAGTTGCTGGGTCAATGTGTGCTATAGTTATAGTTATAGTTGCTGGGTCAATGTGTGCTATAGTTATAGCTATAGTTGCTGGGTCAATGTGTGCTATAGTTATAGATATAGTTGCTGGGTCAATGTGTGCTATAGTTATAGTTATAGTTGCTGGGTTAATGTGTGCTATAGTTATAGCTATAGTTGCTGGGTCAATGTGTGCTATAGTTATAGCTATAGTTGCTGGGTCAATGTGTGCTATAGTTATAGATACAGTTGCTGGGTCAATGTGTGCTATAGTTATAGTTATAGTTGCTGGGTTAATGTGTGCTATAGTTATAGCTATAGTTGCTGGGTCAATGTGTGCTATAGTTATAGTTATAGTTGCTGGGTCAATGTGTGCTATAGTTATAGCTATAGTTGCTGGGTCAATGTGTGCTATAGTTATAGTTATAGTTGCTGGGTCAATGTGTGCTATAGTTATAGCTATAGTTGCTGGGTCAATGTGTGCTATAGTTATAGTTATAGTTGCTGGGTTAATGTGTGCTATAGTTATAGCTATAGTTGCTGGGTCAATGTGTGCTATAGTTATAGTTATAGTTGCTGGATCAATGTGTGCTATAGTTATAGTTATAGTTGCTGGGTCAATGTGTGCTATAGTTATAGTTATAGTTGCTGGGTCAATGTGTGCTATAGTTATAGTTATAGTTGCTGGGTCAATGTGTGCTATAGTTATAGCTATAGTTGCTGGGTCAATGTGTGCTATAGTTATAGTTATAGTTGCTGGGTTAATGTGTGCTATAGTTATAGCTATAGTTGCTGGGTCAATGTGTGCTATAGTTATAGCTATAGTTGCTGGGTCAATGTGTGCTATAGTTATAGCTATAGTTGCTGGGTCAATGTGTGCTATAGTTATAGTTATAGTTGCTGGGTCAATGTGTGCTATAGTTATAGCTATAGTTGCTGGGTCAATGTGTGCTATAGTTATAGTTATAGTTGCTGGGTCAATGTGTGCTATAGTTATGGTTATAGTTGCTGGGTCAATGTGTGCTATAGTTATAGCTATAGTTGCTGGGTCAATGTGTGCTATAGTTATAGTTATAGTTGCTGGGTCAATGTGTGCTATAGTTATAGCTATAGTTGCTGGGTCAATGTGTGCTATAGTTATAGATATAGTTGCTGGGTCAATGTGTGCTATAGTTATAGTTATAGTTGCTGGGTTAATGTGTGCTATAGTTATAGCTATAGTTGCTGGGTCAATGTGTGCTATAGTTATAGCTATAGTTGCTGGGTCAATGTGTGCTATAGTTATAGATACAGTTGCTGGGTCAATGTGTGCTATAGTTATAGTTATAGTTGCTGGGTTAATGTGTGCTATAGTTATAGCTATAGTTGCTGGGTCAATGTGTGCTATAGTTATAGTTATAGTTGCTGGGTCAATGTGTGCTATAGTTATAGCTATAGTTGCTGGGTCAATGTGTGCTATAGTTATAGTTATAGTTGCTGGGTCAATGTGTGCTATAGTTATAGCTATAGTTGCTGGGTCAATGTGTGCTATAGTTATAGTTATAGTTGCTGGGTTAATGTGTGCTATAGTTATAGCTATAGTTGCTGGGTCAATGTGTGCTATAGTTATAGTTATAGTTGCTGGGTCAATGTGTGCTATAGTTATAGTTATAGTTGCTGGGTCAATGTGTGCTATAGTTATAGCTATAGTTGCTGGGTCAATGTGTGCTGTAGTTATAGTTATAGTTGCTGGGTTAATGTGTGCTATAGTTATAGCTATAGTTGCTGGGTCAATGTGTGCTATAGTTATAGTTATAGTTGCTGGGTCAATGTGTGCTATAGTTATAGCTATAGTTGCTGGGTCAATGTGTGCTATAGTTATAGTTATAGTTGCTGGGTCAATGTGTGCTATAGTTATAGCTATAGTTGCTGGGTCAATGTGTGCTATAGTTATAGTTATAGTTGCTGGGTTAATGTGTGCTATAGTTATAGCTATAGTTGCTGGGTCAATGTGTGCTATAGTTATAGTTATAGTTGCTGGGTCAATGTGTGCTATAGTTATAGCTATAGTTGCTGGGTCAATGTGTGCTATAGTTATAGTTATAGTTGCTGGGTTAATGTGTGCTATAGTTATAGCTATAGTTGCTGGGTCAATGTGTGCTATAGTTATAGTTATAGTTGCTGGGTCAATGTGTGCTATAGTTATAGTTATAGTTGCTGGGTCAATGTGTGCTATAGTTATAGCTATAGTTGCTGGGTCAATGTGTGCTATAGTTATAGTTATAGTTGCTGGGTCAATGTGTGCTATAGTTATAGCTATAGTTGCTGGGTCAATGTGTGCTATAGTTATATCTATAGTTGCTGGGTCAATGTGTGCTATAGTTATAGTTATAGTTGCTGGGTCAATGTATGCTATAGTTATAGCTGCTGGGTCAATGTGTGCTATAGTTATAGTTATAGTTGCTGGGTCAATGTGTGCTATAGTTATAGTTATAGTTGCTGGGTCAATGTGTGCTATAGTTATAGTTATAGTTGCTGGGTCAATGTGTGCTATAGTTATAGTTATAGTTGCTGGGTCAATGTGTGCTATAGTTATAGCTATAGTTGCTGGGTCAATGTGTGCTATAGTTATAGATATAGCTGCTGGGTCAATGTGTGCTATAGTTATAGTTATAGTTGCTGGGTTAATGTGTGCTATAGTTATAGCTATAGTTGCTGGGTCAATGTGTGCTATAGTTATAGTTATAGTTGCTGGGTCAATGTGTGCTATAGTTATAGTTATAGTTGCTGGGTCAATGTGTGCTATAGTTATAGTTATAGTTGCTGGGTCAATGTGTGCTATAGTTATAGTTATAGCTGCTGGGTCAATATGTGCTATAGTTATAGTTATAGTTGCTGGGTCAATGTGTGCTATAGTTATAGCTATAGTTGCTGGGTCAATGTGTGCTATAGTTATAGCTATAGTTACTGGGTCAATGTGTGCTATAGTTATAGTTATAGTTGCTGGGTCAATGTGTGCTATAGTTATAGTTATAGTTGCTGGGTCAATGTGTGCTATAGTTATAGCTAAAGTTGCTGGGTCAATGTGTGCTAGAGTTATAGTTATAGTTGCTGGGTCAATGTGTGCTATAGTTATAGCTAAAGTTGCTGGGTCAATGTGTGCTATAGTTATAGTTATAGTTGCTGGGTCAATGTGTGCTATAGTTATAGTTATAGCTGCTGGGTCAATGTGTGCTATAGTTATAGCTATAGTTGCT
Organism: Nerophis lumbriciformis; assembly: GCF_033978685.3. NCBI lineage: Eukaryota > Metazoa > Chordata > Actinopteri > Syngnathiformes > Syngnathidae > Nerophis > Nerophis lumbriciformis. Next base: position 47,082,307 of record NC_084561.2, on the reverse strand, counting down.
GGTTCAATGTGTGCTATAGTTATAGTTATAGTTGCTGGGTCAATGTGTGCTATAGTTATAGTTATAGTTGCTGGGTCAATGTGTGCTATAGTTATAGTTATAGTTGCTGGGTCAATGTGTGCTATAGTTATAGCTAAAGTTGCTGGGTCAATGTGTGCTATAGTTATAGCTAAAGTTGCTGGGTCAATGTGTGCTATAGTTATAGTTATAGTTGCTGGGTCAATGTGTGCTATAGTTATAGTTATAGCTGCTGGGTCAATGTGTGCTATAGTTATAGCTAAAGTTGCTGGGTCAATGTGTGCTATAGTTATAGTTATAGTTGCTGGGTCAATGTGTGCTATAGTTATAGTTATAGCTGCTGGGTCAATGTGTGCTATAGTTATAGTTATAGTTGCTGGGTCAATGTGTGCTATAGTTATAGTTATAGCTGCTGGGTCAATGTGTGCTATAGTTATAGCTATAGTTGCTGGTTCAATGTGTGCTATAGTTATAGTTATAGTTGCTGGGTCAATGTGTGCTATAGTTATAGTTATAGTTGCTGGGTCAATGTGTGCTATAGTTATAGTTATAGTTGCTGGGTCAATGTGTGCTATAGTTATAGTTATAGTTGCTGGTTCAATGTGTGCTATAGTTATAGTTATAGTTGCTGGGTCAATGTGTGCTATAGTTATAGTTATAGTTGCTGGGTCAATGTGTGCTATAGTTATAGCTATAGTTGCTGGGTCAATGTGTGCTATAGTTATAGCTATAGTTGCTGGGTCAATGTGTGCTATAGTTATAGTTATAGTTGCTGGGTCAATGTGTGCTATAGTTATAGCTATAGTTGCTGGGTCAATGTGTGCTATAGTTATAGTTATAGTTGCTGGGTCAATGTGTGCTATAGTTATAGTTATAGTTGCTGGGTCAATGTGTGCTATAGTTATAGTTATAGTTGCTGGTTCAATGTGTGCTATAGTTATAGTTATAGTTGCTGGGTCAATGTGTGCTATAGTTATAGTTATAGTTGCTGGGTCAATGTGTGCTATAGTTATAGCTATAGTTGCTGGGTCAATGTGTGCTATAGTTATAGCTATAGTTGCTGGGTCAATGTGTGCTATAGTTATAGCTATAGTTGCTGGGTCAATGTGTGCTATAGTTATAGCTATAGTTGCTGGGTCAATGTGTGCTATAGTTATAGTTATAGTTGCTGGGTCAATGTGTGCTATAGTTATAGTTATAGTTGCTGGGTCAATGTGTGCTATAGTTATAGTTATAGTTGCTGGGTCAATGTGTGCTATAGTTATAGTTATAGTTGCTGGGTCAATGTGTGCTATAGTTATAGCTATAGTTACTGGGTCAATGTGTGCTATAGTTATAGTTATAGTTGCTGGGTCAATGTGTGCTATAGTTATAGTTATAGTTGCTGGGTCAATGTGTGCTATAGTTATAGCTATAGTTGCTGGGTCAATGTGTGCTATAGTTATAGCTATAGTTGCTGGGTCAATGTGTGCTATAGTTATAGCTATAGTTGCTGGGTCAATGTGTGCTATAGTTATAGTTATAGTTGCTGGGTCAATGTGTGCTATAGTTATAGCTATAGTTGCTGGTTCAATGTGTGCTATAGGCAACATTTACGTTCTCCTCGCTTTAGTGATCGTTGTACACACTAGCATTCCCTGTTTTTCACCCTTGGCGACATTTTGGTTTTGTTTAGCTCCACGCTTGCTAGCGTCCGCAGTTTTGTATTTTTGTCCTGTGTTTAATTTATTCAGGAGAACTTAATCTTTCCTGTACGCCACTCCTGCTTGTTTCCTGCGTGGGAGGGAACACGACAATCGCAGCCATGCAATATTTTTTTTATTGCTGTGTTTATGCGCAGAGGAGCATGTTGGGCAGCGCACACACACAGAGTACTTACAAGCAGACACAGTGTGGAGACAGAAAAGGGAGAATGGTGTAAAAAGTCAAGATAAAGGTGAAGTTCTAACACTGAAACACCCTCAGGAAGAGCTGCTTTAGTCGTGCTCTGAATAGAATATTCTTATATCTCTGCTTTATTTGTCTGCGCACCAAAAGTTGAAGTAACCTAGGGGAGCTTTTGTGACTTCCTGCTTCCTGTGACGTCACCATGGATGCCAAACCCTTTTCCACTCCCGTATTTATCGCTCCACTCTGCTTTGACGCCAGACCCAATGGAGGGAGGCGGCGTCTGGGAGGAAAGAGCCAGATATTGACTCTGTGCGCGTTTCCACACTGACTCTAGGAGCAGAAAAAAATGTTTCTTTGGCTGTCAGACGTGTTGTTGTGGCACGGCGTGATGTACGAGCAAGTCAGTCCCTGAAGGAAGTGGAAACAGCCCAGTTCCATCCAGCATGTCACCTTTCTGAGAAGACGTGCTTAGAAGCATCCACATCGCTCTCTTTGACCCAAAAAAACAACGCTGCACAATTAGCAAGCTTCTCATTTGCATTTCCTGCTCTTTGGATGGTGAGCCTAAACTTTAGCTTTGGTTTTCCACACGCTAAATGAAAGCACGTCATATGAAATATTGTGTTAGCGTGCAGCTAATCATGGAATTAAAAGAGACTTATTGCCTCGGGTCAGCTCACGCAATCTTTTGCAACTCCCCTCAGAAAGTCACTTTGACATTCTGAGGGGGGAAACCCCTCCTTTTGGAGGGGAACTGCGCTTTTGGGGGGAATTTTGTCTTGCGTAAGACAAGAACACATTTTTCTTGTTGTTAATGCATTCTAAATCCTAAATAAATGTTAGCAAAAATCAGCTAGCAGCGAAGTCCTTGAGGGTCCCAAAAACAACACTGACCTGTTTATTTAGCCATGTTTGTATTCATTAAGACCTACAGTATGTTTATTTAGCCATGTTTGTATTCATTAAGACCTACAGTACGTTTATTTAGCCATGTTTGTATTCATTAAGACCTACAGTATGTTTATGTAGCCATGTTTGTATTCTTTAGGACCTACAGTATGTTTATTTAGCCATGTTTGTATTCATTAGGACCTACAGTATGTTTATTTAGCCATGTTTGTATTCATTAGGACCTACAGTATGTTTATTTAGCCATGTTTGTATTCATTAGGACCTACAGTATGTTTATTTAGCCATGTTTGTATTCATTATCAATCAAATCAAATCAACTTTATTTATAAAGCACATTTAAAATTTAAGACCTACAGTATGTTTATTTATCCATGTTTGTATTCATTAGGACCTACAGTATATTTATTTAGCCATGTTTGTATTCATCAAGATCTACAGTATGTTTATTTAGCCATGTTTGTATTCATTAGGACCTACAGTATGTTTATATAGCCATGTTTGTATTCATTAGGATGTACAGTATGTTTATTTAGCCATGTTTGTATTCATTAGGACCTACAGTATTATTATTTAGTCATGTTTGTATTCATTAGGACCTACAATATGTTTATTTGGCCATTTTTGTATTCATTAGGACCTACAGTATGTTTATTTAGCCATGTTTGTATTCATTAGCACTTACAGTATTTTTAGCAGAGCGCTTGCTAGCTTGTGCCGCTATATTGACAAAGTGCTCTGGCGACCTCATGTATCAAGCTGGCCTACGCACAAAAAACAGGTTTTTGTGCTAATATAGCACCGGTGTGGCTAAGATATGGATTTTGTTTAAATGGGTGCTCTATAATCCTGAAAATAGGGTAATTATCAAGAATTCCTCATGAAATGATGGACCGTGCAGGGCAGCCAACATTCGCCAATCCTTTAAGCAGTTTAGAATAATCCCAAGATGGCAACTGAAATGTGTGTTTGTGTGCATCTTAAGTGTTTTCTACACAACATAAGAGACAATGAATATTCCCATCATGCATTGCGGCCCTGGACTTGGTTAGACACAGTGCAGGGTCTGAAGTTAAAACAATATGTCACCTTGCTGTCGCCACGCTTCCTTTGACTGACATCACAAAGGAAGGACACAGGAATATTTAGCATTGGATTATTAGCCCGAGCGCTTGATTGGCAAACAGACTGCCATGAGTTGATTGTGCGGGTGTCAGGGCCCCAAAGAACCTGAGTGCAGCGCGGGTCATCAGCATATAATTCAAGTTGTCAGCTTCTTGCAGAGCAGAGGCTTCCTATCACCACTTGGCTTTCCTTTTCCCAAACAACCTTTTGTGTTGCTACTTTCACTATTTGCACGCCTTTTGGAAAAGGAGAGCATTCACACAACTCTGCTCATAATAGCAGAGACTGTGACCATTCTTCAGGTGTTGGAAGAATGACCACATCGCTCTTCCTAATTTCTTACGGAGGCCTCGGCCCGAGTGTGTTTGTGGCCAGATACACCCCCAATCTGGCCAGATACACCCAATGTAGCCATATACACCCCCAATGTGACCATGTACACCCCCAATGTGGCCAGAAACACCCCCAATGTGGCCAGATACACCCCCAATGTGACCATGTACACCCCCAATGTGGCCAGATACACTCAATGTGGCCAAATACACTCAATGTGGCCATATACACCCCCAATCTGGCCAGATACACCCCCAATGTGGCCATATACACCCCCAATGTGGCCAGATACACCCCCAATGTGGCCAGATACACCCAATGTGACCCGATACACCTCAATGTGACCAGATACACCCCCAATCTGGCCAGATACACCCCCAATGTGACCAGATACACCCCCAATGTGGCCATATACAGCCCCAATGTGACCAGATACACCCAATGTGACCAGATACACCCTCAATGTGACCAGATACACCCCCAATGTGACCAGATACACCCAATGTGACCAGATACATACCCAATGTGGCCATATACACCCCCAATGTGACCAGATACACCCAATGTGACCAGATATACCCCCAATTTGACCAGATACACCCCCCAATGTGGCCATATACACCTCCGATGTGACCAGATACACCCCCCAATGTGACCAGATACATACCCAATTTGACCAGATACGCTCAATGTGGCCATATACACCCCTCTTAAACTATCATGTAGAAAGCTGGAACACAAATGGCGCGCAACTTTTTTGATTGATTGATTGATTGAGACTTTTATTAGTAGGTTGCACAGTGAAGTACATATTCCGTACAATTGACCACTAAATGGTAACACCCCAATAAGTTGCTCAACTTGTTTAAGTGAGGGTCCACTTAAATTGATTCATGATACAGATATATACTATCATCATAATACAGTCATCACACAAGATAATCACATTGAATTATTTACATTATTTACAATTCAGGGTGTGGAGGGGTGGGGTGGGGTGGGGGGGGGGTCGGTTTGGTTGTTATCATCAGTCATCAACAATTGAGAACAGAGAAATGGATATTGAAACAGTGTAGGTGTGACTTGGTAGGATATGTACAGCAAGTAGTGGACATAGAGAGAGAGAGAGAGAGAGAGAGAGAGAGAGAGAGAGAGAGAGAGAGAGAGAGAGAGAGAGAGAGAGAGAGAGAGAGAGAGATCAGAAGGCATAAGAAAAGTATCTACATTTGATTATTAACAATCCGGGGAGGGTGTTAGTTTAGGGTTGAAGTTGCCTGGAGGTGTACATTTATTGTGGTTTTGAAGGAGGATAGAGATGCCCTTTCTTTTACACCTGTTGGGAGTGCATTCCACATTGATGTGGTATAGAAAGAGAATGAGTTAAGACCTTTGTTAGATGGGAATCTGGGTTTAACGTGGTTAGTGGAGCTCCCCCTGGTGTTGTGGTTATGGCGGTCATTTACGTTATGGAAGTAGTTTGACATGTACTTCGGCATCAGGGAGGTGTAGTGGATTTTATAGACTAGGCTCAGTGCAAGTTGTTTTACTCTGTCCTCCACCCTGAGCCAGCCCACTTTGGAGAAGTGGGTAGGAGTGAGGTGGGATCAGAGGTGGAGGTCTAGAAGTAATCTGACTAGCTTGTTCTAGGATGTTTGGAGTCTAGATTTGAGGGTTTTGGATGTGCTAGGGTACCAGGAGGTGCATGCGTAATCGAAAAAGGGACACGGTGCCGTTCACCTCTACCGCCTGTTCCCTCCCCTCCAAGTAAGATTGCATCCAGCTCCATGAGGTTTTGTCAAATCCGATTGCTCTGAGCTTAACCCTAACCCAACAGGTCAACGGTGTCAAAGGCCTTCTGAAGATCCAGCATGACCATGCCGCAGTATTTGCCCGCGTCCACCTCATGTTTGATGTGGTCGCTCAGATAGAGAAGGCATGTGTCAGTGGAGTGGTTAGTTCTGAAGTCAGATAGAGAAGGCATGTGTCAGTGGAGTGGTTAGTTCTGAAGTCAGATAGAGAAGGCATGTGTCAGTGGAGTGGTTAGTTCTGAAGCCGGATTGGAATTTGTACATGAGTTTATTAGTGGCAAGGTATCTATCGACCTGTTCATAAACTATTTTTTCCATTACTTTGGAAATGGAACTGAGAATAGAAACAGATCGGTAGTTGCCAGGTTCCAATTTGCTTCCTTTTTTAAAGAGGGGAGTTACTCTTGCTATCTTAAAATCTTTTGGTACTTGGCCTTGTGAAATTGAGAGCTTTATTATGTGCGTGATGATTGGGGCAATGATGGAGGCAGAGTCCCTGAGGAATCTGGAGGGGATATTGTCAAGGCCGGTGGCCTTGTTTGGGTGGAGCGCGCTAAATTTTTTAAGCACCTCATCAGCTGTGACCATTTCTAATTTGAAATCGTTGTTGGATACGCCTAGTTTTCTGTAGAAGGCTTTAATGTGTTCTACACCAAAGCGACCAGAGTGGTGGGACAGCTCGTTGACAAGAGTTGTGGCTATGGTGGTGAAAAAGGCGTTAAGTCTGCTTGCTACCTCCATATTTTGTCTGTAATGAGGGAGTCACCCTCCTTGATGTTGATGATGGTGAGTCTGGTTTTAAGTTTTTGGCTGCAACCGGGAAGCTGGTTGTTGAGAATTTTCCAGAGCTCACGTGGCTTATTTGTGTTTTCCTCTATTTTGTCGTTAATGTAATTGTTTTTTAAAGGATTTAGTCAGGTTAGTTGACTTATTTCTTAATTTATTGCATTGCTTTTTGAGAGTTGAAAGGAATGATTTGAGGTTGTTATTATTGGGTTGTTTATCTACTTCTGTTTTACACTTTTAGTATACGGAGTATTTTCTGTCTCTGTCTTTTATGGCAGCTAATAGGTCCGGATTCATCCATGGTTCAGAGCGGGCTTTGATCCTGATGTCATTTAGTATCTTTAGGAACACTGTTTTGAAGCGATCCCAAGCAATATCGACCAAACTTGAGGTTTTCCATCAATCATGGAATGATAGTTTGATAACTTATAAACACATGCTTACCTTAGCTAAAGCTAATTACTACTCAAATCTCTTCCGCCTCAACAAAAACGATCCTAAATATTTGTTCAGTACAGTAGCATCGCTAACCCAACAAGGGACTCCTCCCAGTAGCTCCACCCACTCGGCAGATGACTTTATGAATTTCTTTAATAAGAAAATTGAACTCATTAGTAAGGAGATTAAAGCTACAACTGGGTTATATTAACACAGATAAGAATGTATAAACGACGGATACCGCCCTCCAAAATGTTCTCTCTCTTTTTGATGAAATAACATTAGCGGAATTATTACGGCGTGTAAGTGGGATAAAACAAACAACATGTTTACTTCACCCACTTCCTGGGAAACTTATCAAGGAGCTTTTTGTATTATTAGGTCCATCAGTGCTAAATATTATAAACTTATCACTTTCCTCTGGCACTGTTCCCCTAGCATTCAAGAAAGCGGTCATTCATCCTCTGCTCAAAAGACCTAACCTCGATCCTGACATCATGGTAAACTACCGACCGGTGTCACACCTTCCCTTTATTTCGAAAATCCTCAAAAAAATAGTTGCACAGCAGCTAAATGAACACTTAGTGTCTAACAATCTCTGTGAACCTTGTCAATCCGGTTTCAGGGCAAATCACTCTACGGAGACAGCCCTCATAAAAATTACTAATGATCTATTGCTAACGATGGATGTCATCTATGTTGCTGCTTCTTGATCTTAGCGTTACTTTCGATACCGTTAATCATAATATTTTACCGTTGGGAGTTGCGGGGAGAGTCAAGTGGCAACTTGTCCAGGGTGTACCCCGCCTTCCGCCTGAATGCAGCTGACGCCCCCCGCAACTCCGAACGGGACAAGCGGTAGGAAATGGATGGATGGATAGATGGATGGATGGATGGAGATATAGTTTGGGGATGTAATGTCTCAAAGGCAGCGCTTAGATCTAACACTGTTACTTCTTTATTATCTAAATTCTGTTATGAACGTGAGGGTTGGTAGGAGACGACACCAGCTTGCCTGGTGGTCTGCCCCCAGGACCTGGACGAGCCTGAAGAGCCTTTTTCACCTGGTCCTCCACTCTCCAGGATAGCATTCCCACAATACGGGTTGATGGCAGAATGGTTTCGGGGGTGGTAGGGCAAGTGTTCTCCGCTATGTGCACTCTAGATAGTGCGTCCACCTTCTGGTTCTTGGATCCCGGTCTGTAAGACAGTATGTAGTCGAACCGGGAAAAAAACTGTTGCCATCTCGCCTGACGGTTGTTGATCCTTCGGGCTGAACGGATGGCGATAAGGTTGCTATGGTCCATCAGAATTTGGAACTGGTGCTTTGCCCCTTCCAACCAGTGTCTCCACTCCACTAACGCCTCGTGGACGGCCAACAGCTCTCTGTTCCCAGCATCATAGTTAAGCTCTGCCGGAGAGAGTCGCCTGGAAAAAAATGCACGTGGGTGAAGCAGGTTATCAATTTTAGACCGCTGGGAAAGTATGGCCCCTATACCCGAATCAGAGACGTCCACCTCTACCAAAAATGGACAGTCCCAGTCAGGATGGATGAGAACAGGTGCGGAGACAAAGCTGGTCTTGAGCCCACTGAAGGCACGGTCGGCCTCGGGTGACCACAAAAAATGTACCTTAGACGGGTGAGAGCATTAAGGGGTGCAGCGATGCGGCTGAAATTACGGATGAATCGCCTGTAAAATCCAGCGAAGCCCAAGAATCTCCTGAGTTCCGTTCTGGAAGCGGGTTGTGGCCAGGCTACCACTGCCTTGACCTTCCCGGGGTCAGCCCTGACGTGACCCCTCTCAACGATGAAGCCAAGGAAGTCCACCGATGAGGCATGAAAACAGCACTTCTCCGCCTTGACAAAGAGTCGGTTTTCCGGAAGTCGCTGAAGAACCAGACGAACATGCTGCTGAAGTTCCTGCGGGTTGCGAGAAAAAATAAAGATGTCATCCAAGTAAACCACAACAAACTGGTCCAGCATGTCACGAAGGATGTCGTTGACCAGTATCTGGAAAACTGCGGGAGCATTAGTGAGACCAAAAGGCATGACCTTGTACTCATAGTGGCCGAGGTGAGTATTGAACGCCGTCTTCCATTCGTCACCCTTCTTGATCCGGACCAGGTGGTATGCATTGCAAAGGTCGAGCTTAGTGAAGATAGTGGCTGGTGCCAGGGGTTCAAAAGATGCGTTCAGAATGGGCAGTGGGTACTTATTCTTGATAGTTATGTTGTTGAGGTGCCGGTAGTCAATGCAAAGTCGCAAGGACCCGTCCTTCTTGGTCACGAAGAAAAACCCTGGTGAGCCTGGTCTTTTGGTTGGGACGAACAGTAGCGGACCATGTGTCCCGCACCCCCGCAGTAGAGGCAAAAGCGCTGCCTCAACCTTCTCTCCCTCTCCCCCGCTCCCAAACAGGTTCTTCCCACTTCTATGGGTTCATGTGCCGCCACTGCAGCCGGTAATGGGGCAGGTTGTCCTCCGGAAGAGCTAGCATAGCCGGGGATCTCCTAGCGTCACTACGGGCTCTCTCGGTGGCTCGCTCAACAAGTCTCTGGTCGTACTGGAGTGCTAAGTCGATGAGGGCTCTACAGGAGTTTGGTCTGTCTCTCAGCAGACCGTCCTTGATTTCTTCAGAGAGTCCTTGACGAAAAGCATTCTGTAGAGCCTTGTCGTTCCAGCCGCTGTCTGCAGCAATGGTCCGGAACTCGAGGGTGTAAGCTGCCACTGAGCAAGTTCCTTGCTGGATGGTGTGCAGATGTCCTGCGGCATCCCCCCCCATCCTTGGGGTGGTCAAATACGGCCAGGAACTCGGACCGGAAAGCTGCGTAGTCGGTGCCTAGGCCCAGTGACTTGTCCAAGGCTGCAGTAGCCCACTTGAGGGCAGGTCCAGCAAGTAGCGAAAAAACAAACGCAATTTTATCTCCATCAGAAGTGTAGCGTGATGGTTGGTGCAAAAGTATAAATTCACACTGCACCAAAAAGCCTCTACAGAGCTCAAAATCACCTTCAAAAGGTCTTGGACTCGCAATCTTGGGTTCCCGGGCAAAGGGAACGCTTCCAGGGCTAGGGGCAGGTGTGGCATGCTGACCCGTTACCTGGTCTTGCGCTGGGCTGGGGCCAAGCTGGTCCAGCTTGGTGTACAGCTTGGTAAATGCCTTCTCTAAATTGTCCTCTAAAGCCTCAAAACGAGTCTGGTGCATCTTCAGGACTGAGCACATTACCTCCAAGTCCGGATTCCTGGGGGTCCGAGACTGGGGAGCGAGACTAGGCTTGGGGATGTCGTCTGGTTCCGACATGGTTGGCCAGAACGTACTGTTATGTACGTGAGGGTTGGGAGGAGACGACACCACGAAGAGCTTAAGGTTACCAGGTTTATTGTAACTTTGATGATTGTGTGGGATGTGTATGCTACTCTATGTGTTGGATGCAGGATTGAGTGTATAATTAACCATGTAAATAATTCAATAATTCATGTTGTACATGCGTGATGGATGAAAACTTTGTCTGACCAAGAGGGGAGGCACAAGGGAGATCCGGGGACAGGCAGGCGGCAAGCAACAATGTCCAAGTCCAAACGAGTGATCGAAGATTGAGGGAGGCAGTCCAATTTCAATCAATCAATCAATCAATGTTTATTTATATAGCCCTAAATCACAAGTGTCTCAAAGGGCTGCACAAGCCACAACGACATCCTCGGTACAGAGCCCACATAAGGGCAAGGAAAAACTCACCCCAGTCAATGTGAATGACTATGAGAAACCTTGGAGAGGACCGAATGCAATGGATGTCGAGTGGGTCTGACATACTATTGTGAGAGTCCAGTCCATAGTGGATCCAACATAATAGTAAGAGTCCAGTCCATAGTGGGGCCAGCAGGAAACCATCCCGAGTGGAGACGGGTCAGCAGCGCAGAGATGTTCCCAACCGATGCACAGGCGAGCGGTCCACCCCGGGTCCTGACTCTGGACAGCCTGCACTTCATCCATGGCCACCGGACCTGTGTGTCTCCCCCTCCACAAGGGGGAGGGGAGCAGAGGAGAAAGGAAAAGAAACGGCAGATCAACTGGTCTAAAAAAAATGGGGGTTATTTAAAGGCTAGAGTATACAAATGAGTTTTAAGATGGGACTTAAATGCTTCTACTGAGGTAGCATCTCTAACTGTTACTGCTAGAACATTCCAGAGTACTGGAGCCCCAATAGAAAACGCTCTATAGCCCGCAGACTTTTTTTGGGCTCTGGGAATCACTAATAAGCCGGAGTTCTTTGAACGCAGATTTCTTGCTGGGACATATGGTACAATACAATCGACAAGATAGGCGCTCGAGCACACAGAACAAGGCGGGCACTTCAAGGAGAACAAGGGACATCAGTCAACAAGACAAAAAGGGGCAAAAGACAAAAGAAAGGTGAGGACAACGAGAGGGAAGCCAGAGACGTAATGCTTACTACAAGAGTTAACGACGTTTTAACGTAGGTTCCAAGGAGTGACTGATCTTTATTCTGTCCTCCTGATTGCTGCCAGGTGCGCTGATTGCCGGCAGCTGCGGCGAAGCCTGGGTGTGAAGCGCTCGGCGCGTGCGGGGGCGTGTCCTGGCATGCTGCCAGACAGTGTTGGATCTTGCAATGGGAGGATTGTGGGTTCCAGACTGCGCTGTGACAAATTCCACCCCATTGATTTGAAAGTCTTTAAAAGTCTCCTTACTGTGATTCACCTTAAAAGCAGACTGAAGTCTTTCTCAAATATTCTTTTCTTTTCTTGTAAAAAGTCATCAACTTAGTTAAAACAATGTTTTTAATAAAATGGTAAGAAGTGTAAGTTGTTGATTCATTGTCTTTGTGTGTACACTTTTCTGTACATTATTTTTATTATTATTATTATTATTATTATTATTATTATTATTATTTGCTGGCCTTTTCATGAAAACACTTGGAGATCTTAAGTCCAGAACATAAATTCCTGCTGGGCCAGGAAGAATCCACATTGACATGTTTTTGTGAATGAAATCACAGCACAAAGTTCTACTCAATAACAATAACAAAAGGGGAAGGTCATCCTAAAAACAATAATATTAATAATAATAGCAATAATAATAATAGCTCTTAGCAGAGGTGGGACCAAGTCATTGCTTTGCAAGTCACAAGTAAGTCTCAAGTCTTTGCCCTCAAGTCCGAGTCAAGTCCCGAGTCAAGACAGAGCAAGTCCGAGTCAAGTCCAAAGTCAAGACTGGAAAGTCTCAAGTCAAGTCCCAAGTCCTGCATTTTGAGTTTCGAGTCCTTTCAAGTCGTTTAACCACAGACTAATATATTTACACAGATTGTGTATGCTTTTAAAATGCTGTATTTATTTATTAAAACAAGTGCATTTGAAATTGCAGGGAAAAAGATAGTGCTGACATTGCACTTCAAAATAGCACTATTAACCAGTCATTTTAAACATGTAACTCATTCCTTTACAGAATAAACACATTTGAAAAAAACAAGTGCAACTGTACTTATTTGCACAAAAGTGTTAACATTGTATTTCAATGGCATATTGCATTGTAACTAGTTCCACAGCAGTTTCTATCCTGTTCTTACCTTATCTCATTGATCTCATCTCATACTGTATGTGTGTTTATGTGTGCGTACACATGAAAAACATAACAAATATATGAACATAACAATGAACAGAGTTGTACTTTTTAGATGTCAGGACCCTATGCAATATGTACACATATTCTTAATATAGTATACATTTTAACTGACCTTTATTTGACTATGTTTGTCTTTTTGTATGTGGCTAAAATACGCGGTGCTGCTGACCACCGTCTAACTTTACGTTACTGTGTGTGATACATTGACTAACGTAGTGTTACTGTGTGTGATACATTGACTAACGTAATGTTACTGTGTGTGATACATTGACTAACGTAATGTTACTGTGTGTGATACATTGACTAACGTTACGTTACTGTGTGTGATACATTGACTAACGTTACGTTACTGTGTGTGATACATTGTCTAACGTAACGTTATGTGTAGGTACCTCATGCAACCCTGCTTAAAAAAAAAATCACTTGACAAAAAGTATGAATAAGGTAGCAAACTGCAGTGGACGCAACAGATTGCCGTGTTTGCAATGACGTTGTAACCATAGACATCTTATAAGTAGACGCAGGTTGCTGTGACGTGAGCAATTTGGCCGCCATCTTGAAGTGGTGATGAGGAGCCGGCGAGCAGCCTAAACTGACAGTTGACAGGTAGAAAACAAAGATGCCGTTTTCCTGCTCAAATGAGCGGACTGTTGAAAATAGGAATCGGGGGATTACTTTTCACAAGTAAGATTTAACATTAACGTACTATTGGTTGTATCTTATGAAAATAATATTACCACAGAGTTGAGAAGGATCAAAGATCTTCAATATTTGTATGTGAAAATCACAAATAAATCTTCTGGGGGAGGATGACGCCCCTACAGGGGTTTGGTTTACAAACTTTCAGCCCCACCTAAAACAAAATTCACCAGCCGCCACTGATTATGATGCATTCTCATTTTAGGCAAAGTATAAGACAATACTTTCTTAACAGTATAATTGTAACCAGGAATAAGTCTTCAAGTAACAATATTCAAATACTAACATTGTTGGGTAAAACAGAATTTGGTTTTATTCTGAATCCAGTGAAACAGATTGGTGGTTTTAGCTGATATGAAGACTTTCAGGTGTTTATATGTGTTTATGTTTAAGTATTTGGCAGACGCTTTTATCCAAAGCGACTTACATAAAATAATACATATAAAACAATCACTGCAAATATTATCATTTAAGGGAAGAATGTAATAGAAAATATCAATACAAAGTGTCAAGACAGAATAAACTCTCTGCTGCTGCAGCAACAGAGATACAGTCTATAGGTCCTTAAGATATATAGATATCTAATGTATTCATACATTGTTTATGTAGGATATACGCATGTATATATAACCTAATCATATTGTTTCTTCAACTTAAAAATAGTTTACCGTTTTTTCCCCTTCTCTAGGATTATAATCCCAGTTTTGATCTCGGACGTCTGGTCACTTATAGCATATAAGAATATTATATTACTGTTAAGCAAACTATGAATACTAAAACACGCCAAAACATGTGTCTGTTATCATAGCTACACGTATGACAAAAAAGGGGGGTGAAAATCAGTGGTATTCAGTGAGGTAAAATGAATTAAATGCGCTGACAGTTCATTGTTCCTGCCAAATGAATTGCACTGAGTGGAGCGGATCACCACTCCAAGATGGCGGCCCCGCGCCTCGTCTGCGCCAGTAGGCAGTAGCGCTCCATGCTGCGTCTACTTATAAGATGTCTATGGTTATAACGTTAGCAGTGAGTTTGCAGCCTCACTGATTTAACTACACAGCAAATAAAAGTCACGTTACTTAGCCAATAAACGTTATCTTACATTCAAAACTTACCCTTCTTTGTGCAACTTCAAATGTTGAACGTTGTTGCGTCTCCGTCTGTAATATTCGAACTGCGTGATTTCCATACGGCAATTCGTTTTTTGTTGACCAAGTCGTAGTTTTTATACCCGAACGAAACCAACTTTGGCATAATTGTTGCGTTGTTTGACAACTTGTTCGGTGGTTGTACTGCAATTTGATTGGATGAATGCTGCGTGATGAAAACAACGTAGATCTAATTTGATTGGCTGTTGTACTGACAACACACCAGCTGACAGGAACAACACGCTGAGAGACACAGACGAAGAAAATGAAAAATACGGAGCGCTCCCAAATAACTTTTTAAGCGTTGGATTTTGGGGAAAGTAGCAAGTCATGTCAAGTCAAAAGGCTCAAGTCCAAGTGAAGTCACAAGTCATTGATGTTAAAGTCTAAGTCGAGTTGCAAGTCTCTTTACATTTTGTCAAGTCGAGTCTAAAGTCATCAAATTCATGACTCGAGTCTGACTCGAGTCCAAGTCATGTGACTCGAGTCCACACCTCTGGCTCTTAGAAGACATAAACATTTAAGATGTTTGAATTTGAAAGCAACATGAATAATAACATCTCCTTATTTACAGTAGATGGCACCAAGTGATCACAGAGTGCGAGCGGTATCTCTATCATCAGTCAGACCAGCTTGTGCTCTAACATGTTAGGAAGACACTTCTGATCGTAGATATCAGCGATATCACATGTATGTCTATCATCACTCAGACCAGCTTGTGCTCTAACATGTTAGGAAGACACTTCTGATCGTAGATATCAGCGATATCACATGTATGTCTATCATCAGTCAGACCAGCTTGTGCTCTAACATGTTAAGAAGACACTTTTGATCGTAGATATCAGCGATATCACATGTATGTCTATCATCAGTCAGACCAGCTTGTGCTCTAACATATTAGGAAGACACTTCTGATCGTAGATATCAGCGATATCACATGTATGTCTATCATCAGTCAGACCAGCTTGTGCTCTAACATGTTAGGAAGACACTTCTGATCGTAGATATCAGCGATATCGGATGTATTGTTTGGGGAAATTCTATTTCAATGATACTTAAATACAGAAATAAATGATTGTGTTACTATGATTGTGTCGATCCAATATGGCTTTTTGGTATCAGCAAAATAAATACAATATGGATGACACATGTTAGCATGTGTGATACATACAGCGTGTTTATGTGATATAATGTGCGATACAAGCAGTCCTGCAGTGTGTTTACTTGTGTGTGATATCATGTGTGATACACGTAATCCTACTACAGTGTGTTTACTTGTGTGTGATATCATGTGTGATACTCGTAGTCCTACAGTGTGTTTACTTGTGTGTGATATCATGTGCGATACAAGCAATCCTGCAGAGTGTTTACTTGTGTGTGATATCATGTGCAGTATAAGTAGTCCCGCAGCGTGTTTACTTGTGTGTGATATCATGTGTGATACAAGTAGTCCTGCAGTGTGTTTGCTTGTGTGTGATATCATGTGCGATACACATAGTCCTGCAGAGTGTTTACTTGTGTGTGATATCGTGTGCAATACAAGAAATCCTACAGAGTGTTTACTTGTGTGTGATATCATGTGCGATATAAGCAGTCCCGCAGCGTGTTTACTTATGTGCGATACAATCAGTCCTGTAACGGGTTTACTTGTGTGTGATACCATGTGCAATACAAGCAGTCCTGCAGCGTGTTTACTTGTGTGCGATATCATGTGGGATACAAGCAGTCCTGCAGCGTGTTTACTTGTGTGTGATATCATGTGCGATACAAGCAGTCCTGCAGCGTGTTTACTTGTGTGTGATATCATGTGCGATACAAGCAGTCCGGCAGCATGTTTACTTGTGTGTGATATCATGTGCGATACAAGCAGTCCTGCAGCGTGTTTACTTGTGCAAAGCTGGATGTTAACATATAAATGCCATTTCCAAAAGGTAAACATGCTAGGCTATAGGCTACTACGAGCTTGCAGCTACACAACAGCTTTGCACACAATAGCACAAAAGCTAGACATAGGTAATAATCATTGAACAATAAAACGTGACATTTGTCAATACAAACATATGTGGGTGTGTGTATGAATATATATATGTGTGTATATATTTGTGTATGTATGTATATATGTGTGTGTATATATATGTGTGTGTATATATATATCAGCTGTGTGTGTGAGTGTGTATGTGTGTGTGTGCGTGTATGTATGTGTGTGTGTGTGTGTGTGTATGTATGTGTGTGTGTGCGTGTATGTATGTGTGTGTGTGTGTGTGTATGTATGTGTGTGTGTGGGTGTGTGTGGGTGTGTGCGTGTATGCATGTGAGTGTATGTGTGTGTGTGTGTGTGTGTGTGTGTGTGTGTGTGTTTGTTACGTGCTTTCACCTCCTGGCCATTGTGTTTCTCTCCTCTCCCAAGGCGTGAAGGTAAAAGATTGTGGTCGTGCATGAGTCGTATCTTCCAATTGAGAAAGCTTTAGAAAAAGAAAAAGAAATAGAGATTGTGAAAGAAAGACAACGTTGGCTAAAAGATGTCATTTCTGGAGTGAAGGTTTCCAGTTCTTTGAGATAAATCTTCTTGCTGGCCTTTTGAGAGAAGTCAATGTTGACATCTCTGCTAGAACATCTTCACAGCATCTCTTGACATGTTTGGCTCGGAAGGTTCTTTTCTTTTCCGTGGACAACTTCATGGTCAAGCAGCTGCAGTTGAGAACTAATCATGTTGTAAATATTTCATGGCTCTATTCCACTCTATTTATCTTGCTTTGTGACAATCAAGCCATGGGAAAACACTTGTCAATCAATTATTCACATCTCCTCAACAAGCTCATTAAAATGGATGAGTCCAATGGCAGCACACCTGCTAATGAAGGAAGAAATGTTCAACACTTAAGAATTAGCCAGGACAAGAGCATGTTGTTTCAAGAGCATGTTGTTGGATTCCACTGGAAGCTTTCTTGGCCTTGGTGACACTTTACACATTTTATACCATCTTTTTCCTCACAATGAATATTTGTGAGGGGAATGTTACGTTGATTAGGGTCAGGTGTCGGTAAATATACTTTTAAATACCTGATATACTTCTCACATGGTGCAGCTGCTGAAATAGTACTTAAAACGAGGAATATTTACCTTGTTTTAAGTACTGTTTAAAACAAGGAAGATATACCGTACCATGTGTCATAATAAAATAGTTATGTGATACTATTTCCAAACAGGTTAGAAAAACTCCTTTAGGTTGCATGTGTATATATGTATACTGTATGTATGTATATGTTAATATCAATCAATCAATCTTTATTTATATAGCCCTAAATCACAAGTGTCTCAAAGGGCTGCACAAGCCACAACGACATCCTCGGTACAAAGCCCACATATATGTATATGTGTTACATATACTTATGTATATGTGGGCAGCACGGTGTAAGAGGGGTTAGTGCGTCTGCCTCACAATACGAAGGTCCTGAGTAGTTGTGAGTTCAATCCCGGGCTCGGGATCTTTTTGTGTGGAGTTTGCATGTTCTCCCCGTGACTGCGTGGGTTCCCTCCGGGTACTCCGGCTTCCTCCCACCTCCAAAGACATGCACCTGGGGATAGGCCCCTCCCACCTCCAAAGACATGCACCTGGGGATAAGTTGATTGGCAACACTAAATGGTCCCTAGTGTGTGAATGTGAGTGTGA
Source organism: Nerophis lumbriciformis (assembly GCF_033978685.3). Taxonomy (NCBI): domain Eukaryota; kingdom Metazoa; phylum Chordata; class Actinopteri; order Syngnathiformes; family Syngnathidae; genus Nerophis; species Nerophis lumbriciformis. Next base: position 47,063,849 of record NC_084561.2, on the reverse strand, counting down.
ATGTTGTCTGTCTATCTGTGTTGGCCCTGTGATGAGGTGGCCACTTGTCCAGGGTGTACCCTGCATTCCGCCCGATTGTAGCTGAGATAAGCTCCAGCGCCCCCCGCGACCCCGAAGGGACAAGCGGTAGAAAATGGATGGATGGCTGGATAAGTATATGTGTATATATACGTGTGTGTGTATATATATTTATATATGTCTATATGTATGCATATATATATATATATATATATATATATATATATGTATATATATATATATATATATATATATATATATATATATATATATATATATATATATATATATATATATATATATATATATATATATATATGTATATGTGTATATATATGTATGATTTAAAAATGTTGATGATGAAAAGATAAGATATGGGGTAAATTATTGTTTCCAATGTTTAGTTATTTTGTTGTATTTTAGGGTAAATGTCCTTTATGAATATAAAAATAATGCCAAAAGAGTCTTTTGAGTTGAGTAACAAATGTGACTCAGGGGCAGATATTCCATTTTTGCCTATTTCTGCTCCTTTTAATTCATGATTATTTAATTGTTATGTTTTATGTTAAGAACTTTAAATACGCAGACATAGTTTCTAGAGGACCGTGAAAATAGAGCTGTGATTTTGTGTTTTTTTATTCAGATTTTCATTAATATTCACATGTGCAATTTCAATGTTGATAATGTTCTTTGTATTAAAAAAAGAAAGAAGGTTGTGGCAAGCAGACACTTGTGGCTACAAAGCAGGGGTGTCAAACTAGTTTCCATGGAGTATGACCTCAGTGGGCCGCTTCTAACAGTGAGTAAGATGAACATTATTCATTATTAATATTATAATACCTGGAAGCTCTGTCGTAAGAATGTTATCGTAAAATCTACATTGTTTTTTACGGCATATTACTGTAAATGGAAAACAGAACCGCTGGTTTTTTTTTTTACAGTAAACAAACTAGCAGCTCAGTTGCCAGAATCTAATTGTTAAAATAAACTGTGGTATTGTTTTTTCCATTTACAGTGAAATGCTGCAAAACTACAATCAATTAATTATGTTACCGTTCAATCTATTGTCTACAATTTGACCTATAACTTGCTTTTTAATCATAAGTCAAGCAGATATTGAAGTATTTATTTTTATTTCAACAAAAACTGGTTTGATAATATATGTGTTGCATTACTAGATAATAATCAAGTTAATAAATATGTTATTTTCTGCTGCGATGAGGTGGCCACTTGTCCAGGGTGTACGCCACCTTCCTTGTCCAGGGTGTAAACCACCTACTTTGTCTAGAGCAGGGGTCGGCAACCTTTACCAGTCAAAGAGCCATTTTGACCAGTTTCACAAATGAAAGAAAACAATGCGAGCCACAAAAATCTTTTGAAATTTAAAATGAAATAACACTGCATAAAAGATTATTTTTTTTACTTTGTGCTATGTATAAAGCAAGAGTCTCAGACACGCAGCCCACACCTTAATATGAAAATTTAATGTTAGTGCGGCCCGCCAGTTTTATATGAATGGCGCTTGACAGCGTCATACTTTTAAACCTCCCGTTTTTTCCGGCATTCTACGAATTTCAGGGCAACTATTCTCCCGAACGTGCCGTGATGGTACAGCATTTAGCGCCCACTACAACCAGCGTGCCGGCTTAGTCGCACGTTGTATGGGGCTTCTGCTTGCTCACGTAAGTGACAGCAAGGCATACTTGGTCAACAACCACACAGGTTACACTGACGGTGGTGGTATAAAAAACTTTAACACTCTTACTAATAATGCGCCACACTGTGAACCCACACCAAACAAGAATGACAAACACATTTCGGGAGAACATCTGCACCGTAACACAACATAAACACAACAGATGAAATACCCAGAATCCCATGCAGCCCTAACTCTTCCGGGCTACATTATACACCTCCGGTACCAAACCCCGCCCACCTCAACCGATGCACGGAGGGAGGGGGGGGGGTTTGGTGGTAGCCTACCTTGTCCAGGGTGTACCCCGCCTTCCTTATCCAGGGTGTACCCCGCCTCCCTTGTCCAGGGTATACCCCGCGTTCTTTATGCAGGGTGTACCCCGCCTCCCTTGTCCAGGGTGTACCCCGTCTCCCTTGTCCAGGGTGTACCCCGCTTATATTGTCCAGGGTGTACACCACCTTCTTTGTCCAGGGTGTACCCCGCCTACCTTATCCAGGGTGTACGCCGCCTTCCTTATCCAGGGTGTACCCCGCCTACCTTGGAGACGAGAGTACTTGATTGACGCATATTATTTCCAGGTGTATCTGGCGGATCAGATCTGTCCCCCGGACCTTGAGTTTGACAGCTGCGCTCTAAAGTGTGTTTCATGGATGACTAAAATAATCAATGGTTTGAGTAATAGTGTAGTCTGACCATAGACTTGGTAGACTGAGTCAACAAAGTAGTGCACACTATTTAAGATACTTTTAATAAAGCAACAATTTCACACAGGCTGCAGAGTTAATGAATTGACTAATTGATATAATTCCAACAACAAACCCGACCAATATCTCCTACGTCTCAGACCTTGTTTGTTCCGGCCTCATTTTACAGCCAGATTTGCCGTGAAATCATGAACTGTCATGCTTGAATTCAGCCCAATTTTGTGTAATGACATTGAAATGCTCCTGTGCTTAAAGTGTTCTTTGCCTTGTTTCTTGTTCAGCCTTCTTTTGAACTTTTGACTTCCTCGCCAACTTCTAACGATCGACAGTTTGGGCTCCCGTCCGTAAACACACTTTGGCCATTTGCTCAGTCGAAGATAATGAAACAAAGGAGGTCCTTCTTGTGACCAATGTTCATCATTTCTTAATCCAATGTTGCCTCGGGATTGGTAGGTGAGTTGAGTGGAAGCTCTGTGATACACTGACCGCTAATTGCTAATTACGGGATCCTTAGATGGCAGAAGCTCCATTGGTTTATTGTTTATCAGTAATTATTTACCATTTTCAGATTACACCTCGGTCTCACTCACAGTCTCTACTTTCCATTGAGTTGTAACCACTGGCTTTTCCTGGAAACCCAGACTCTGCCCTTTGGCCACAGTCCTAGCTGTTTGTGTACATATTCATTGCACACACAAACAGCGCTTTCAAAAGACTGTTTTCAGTCATGCCATTTTCTAGTCTTAATTGAATTTAAACGGTTGTTTCCTCAGAGGGCCATAAAGTCTCCGAAGGAAGCCATAACATCAGGTGAAGTCTTTAAAACAGTCAAGGAAACATAACAACAAATCTCCGGACTGCTCAACCGTAAGACATAATTGTTATTGTCGGCTTGAATCTCTTGCACAAAGCCGTTCAGCGGGGGGTGGAGACGGGGCCTGAGCAAATCCACGGACGTAATGTCCTTTTATGGCACTGTTGTGTTCCTGCAATTACTTTTATCTGTCTATTTATTTGACAGGGACAGTACCAGGAAACATTGCTACCCACAGGTAACCATGTCAAAGTACGTAGAACTTCTAGCCACAGGCTCATTTGCAACCCTTCTCCCTGCTTAGGCTTTTAAAGAACAGTTGAGAAAAGTGAAAAACAAACAAAAGGATTAAGACAAGTACTAAATAAAACACATTTAAAATAATCCGCCCCATTTGTGCATACTACACCCAGTTCTAGTGTTCACATTACTACACCCAGTTCTAGTGCTCACATTACAACACCCAGTTCTAGTGCTCACATTACTACACCCAGCTCTACTGCTCACATTACTACACCCAGTTCTAGTGCTCACATTACTACACCCAGTTCTAGTGCTCACATTACTACACCCAGCTCTAGTGCTCACATTACTACACCCAGTTCTAGTGCTCACATTACTACACCCAGTTCTAGTGCTCACATTATAACACCCAGTTCTAGTACTCACATTACTACACCCAGCTCTAGTGCTCACATTACAACACCCAGCTCTAGTGCTCACATTACTACACCCAGTTCTAGTGCTCACATTACTACACCCAGCTCTAGTGCTCACATTACTACACCCAGTTCTAGTGCTCACATTACTACACCCAGTTCTAGTGCTCACATTACTACACCCAGCTCTAGTGCTCACATTACTACACCCAGTTCTAGTGCTCACATTACTACACCCATTTCTAGTGCTCACACTACTACACCCAGTTCTAGTGCCCACATTACTACACCCAGTTCTAGTGCCCACATTACTACACCCAGTTCTAGTGCTCACATTACTACACCCAGTTCTAGTGCTCACATTACTACACCCAGTTCTAGTGCTCACATTACTACACCCAGTTCTAGTGCTCACATTACTACACCCAGCTCTAGTGCTCACATTACAACACCCAGCTCTAGTGCTCACATTACTACACCCAGTTGTAGTGCTCACATTACAACACCCAGCTCTAGTGCTCACATTACTACACCCAGTTCTAGTGCTCACATTACTACACCCAGTTCTAGTGCTCACATTACTACACCCAGCTCTAGTGCTCACATTACTACACCCAGTTCTAGTGCTCACATTACTACACCCATTTCTAGTGCTCACACTACTACACCCAGTTCTAGTGCCCACATTACTACACCCAGTTCTAGTGCCCACATTACTACACCCAGTTCTAGTGCTCACATTACTACACCCAGTTCTAGTGCTCACACTTCTGATTTCCAGTTATGTGGAGAAAAGTTTAATGCGACTTTAAGTCCAGTGGCAAAGAGTTCCAAAGATTTGAGAACTTCACTGAGAACCCAGACTGACCCGGAGTGGTCCACCACCTTTTCACTCTACACCTCCCACCCACTGCACACCGTCACTACAACATTTGGTGGCGTAGACCACGATACAAAATTTGGTGGCGTACACCACCATACAACAGTTGGTGGTGTAGACCATGATACAACATTTGGTGGTGTAGACCACCATACAACATGTGGTGCTGTAGACCACGATACAACATTTGGTGGTGTAGACCACAATACAACATTTGGTGGTGTAGACCACAATACAACATTTGGTGGTGTAGACCACAATACAACATTTGGGGGTGTAGACCACAATACAACATTTGGTGGTGTAAACCATGATACAAAATTTGGTAGTGTGGACCACGATACAACATTTGGTGGTGTAGACCACGATACAACATCTGGGGGTGTAGACCACGATACAACATCTGGGGGTGTAGACCACGATACAACATTTGGGGGTGTAGACCACGATACAACATTTGGGGGTGTAGACCACAATACAACATTTGGGGGTGTAGACCACAATACAACATCTGGGGGTGTAAACCACAATACAACATCTGGGTGTGTAGACCACAATGCAACATCTGGGGGTGTAGACCACAATACAACATTTGGGGGTGTAGACCACAATACAACATTTGGGGGTGTAGACCACAATACAACATCTGGGGGTGTAGACCACAATACAACATTTGGGGGTGTAGACCACAATACAACATCTGGGGGTGTAGACCACAATACAACATTTGGGGGTGTAGACCACAATACAACATTTGGGGGTGTAGACCACAATACAACATTTGGGGGTGTAGACCACAATACAACATTTGGGGGTGTAGACCACGATACAACATTTGGTGGTGTAGACGACAATATAACATTTGGTGGTGTAGACCACAATACAACATCTGGGGGTGTAGACCACAATACAACATCTGGGTGTGTAGACCACAATGCAACATCTGGGGGTGTAGACCACAATACAACATTTGGGGGTGTAGACCACAATACAACATTTGGGGGTGTAGACCACAATACAACATCTGGGGGTGTAGACCACAATACAACATTTGGGGGTGTAGACCACAATACAACATCTGGGGGTGTAGACCACAATACAACATTTGGGGGTGTAGACCACAATACAACATTTGGGGGTGTAGACCACAATACAACATTTGGGGGTGTAGACCACAATACAACATTTGGGGGTGTAGACCACAATACAACATTTGGGGGTGTAGACCACGATACAACATTTGAGAGGACGTCACACTGCCAATTCGTAGTAGAGGAATGTTGAATTCAAGATGGCTGAAAACAATTTGAACTTGTTTTTGTTTTTATACTTATTGGGTCCCAAAGAGCAAAGTCAAATTCCAAATGTCTGCCAGACAAGAATTCCAGTCTTGGGAGGCGGAATAACAACTTATTGAGACAGATCTCAATGATTGAGTTACTTTGCACGGATGTACAACATCTCAAATAACTCAAGTGTGTCCATACTTTGATTTGACATTGGATATTAGGTAGGAGTGTAAAGATTGCTTTTAACCATTCCCTTTTTATAATTGTGCTTACCCAAACGCTTCATTCAATCCACTAACTTTTTAATCAAACAAATCAAGCAGCGTTAGTGTGAAATAAATATTGGACACTGCAGATCAATATTGCTGTTATTTCTTTATGTTTATATATGAATAAACCATGGTTACAAACAAGTAAACAACAATTATGTTTATATATGAATAAACCATGGTTACAAACAAGTAAACAACAATTATGTTTATATATGAATAAACCATGGTTACAAACAAGTAAACAACAATTATGTTTATATATGAATAAACCATGGTTACAAACAAGTAAACAACAATTATGTTTATAAATGAATAAACCATGGTTACAAACGACAATTAATGAACAATCTTATTTGAAGCACTTTAGCTTAAATTAACAACATTTGCTGCTCTCATTTTCAATCATCAAGACATTTTCAATCCAGTAGATGTACCTGCTACTTCTGCTTTGTTTTTCAACATTAAACAATCCATCCATTTTCTACCGCTTGTCCCTTACGGGGTCACGGGGGATGCTGGAGCATATCCCAGCTGCACACGAACGGAAGGCGGCGTACACCCTGGACAAGGAAGGCAGTGTACACCCTGGATAAGGAAGGCGGGGTACACCCTGGACAAGGTGCACCCTGGACAAGGAAGGCGGTGTACACCCTGGATAAGGAAGGCGGGGTACACCCTGGACAAGGTGCACCCTGTACAAGGTAGGCGGGGTACCCCCTCGACAAAGTAGGCGGGGTACCTGTTATGTTTTTGACATAAAATAATACAAACACAAAACAAATTGATTAAAAAAAAAAAATTAAGTTCTTCAGGTTTAATGAGCAGTGGTTTGACCTGCTACTGCTCCCGTTTTAATACATATTTATGAGGGCAAAGAAAAGCCACAACAAATACAAACGTTACAACACAACAACATAAAGCCACAACACAACAATCTAAAGACAAGTGAACAAGTTTTGGCGACTCGCAGACTTTCTGAGAGAAAAAATTAAACACGGTGTAATGAAAGAAATTGGACAAGTAAGAGAATTGTGAGCATTTTTTCACTTATAAAGAACATATTTTTGTACTTTTTCAATGATGCTAAATACTATTTTCATGACATGTTTTTCAACCTTCCGTCTGAGGAAGTTGTTTTGTTGCTGTGACTCGTCACTTCCGCCACATCCTCTGTAGCTTCAAGTTGTGTTGTGGCTTTTGCAATAGTGCTGTAGCTGAAATGACTTGTTTTGTGATTTAATAATATTGTCTTGTCGAGTTTGTATTTGTTGTGACCTTTTTCGGCCACCGTAGCTGTCCGCCATTTTTGTTTTGACGACGGATGGCGATTACGCCGCAGACGAGCAGACAGACTTGAATAACGTCTTTATCATTAAAAATGTTCAACTTCACATGAAGTCTTCAGTACTTAAATCCAATGTTTTCCTCTTTCTAGTAGTATCGATAACAAATCGATCAGTTTCCTTTTAAAACGATGTTGGATGGATAACTATCTTCCGGAAGGCAAACTTGTCGAGCACAGATCAATGTAGTTGAATCTAAGGAATATTCATCGATATATCGATTAATCGTTATTAGGCCTGGGCGATTTTCGATAAGTCAACTAACCAAAGATAAATACTTTCAACAATACCACGGAAATAACGACAACCATGATCATTTTGGTCTGCGTGACTTTATTCATTGTTTGGCTTGTGAATATTTGAGGGTCCCCCACTATCTCCTTAACAGACAAATTATTATTGCTTTTGGTTGGTTTTGTTTTTATTCAAGTGCAACATTTTTGCCTAAACACATTCATTATTTGTTTTTTTTTTCAACTTGCTATTTAAAAGTTTACATTTCAAATCCAATGTTAGAATATATGAAATAGAAGTTGATTGCGTCGTTCATCTGCAATTTGTATCGTGAGCAAAATGTGTTATCGGCCCAGGCCTAATCGTTACACTCCTGATATCAGGGCATAAAGAGCTGGTATCGGTGGTATCAATATTTCAGTATCGATCCGCACATCAGTGATACTCCCATCAGTTTATGTTGTTCATCCCTTCTGTCATGAATAATAAATCATGCTCCGACGTTTACGCATGATAGCTTCATGAAAAAATCAATTATTCAATGTATTTTTTCATCAATCAATAAGTTTAGAGTGGGGGAGATACATCTCTGTTAGAAGCTGCCAGTCAGCTGTATCTTCTTCAACTTTTGTCCAACATCATTTCCCGGGGAAGCGGTCCTCCAGACTGCGTGACGATGCAGGTTATAACACGGTTATTAAAGCATCAACGTCAAGCTGCCAGCGCTCAGGTGTGTGTGATGAAGTTCCATGAGGATGCTCGCTGGGAAGTCATTTCTGCTTTATTAAAGTGGGACACTCGAGTGCGGCGTGACGCTTTTCTATGCACTTGTTTTGCTTTTTCAAAATGACAGTCAGCCATTATTTTGCTTCCACTTGCATCCATGCATTCCTATCTTTGCTGACAAGAAGACCTCCTGATCAACCTCTACATTTAAACTCAGAGCTCAATCATTTGGTTATTCAATGGTTTATTTTATGGCACGTGATGACAATATGGCATTAGAAATCCATTAGGTTCCATTAAAATGTCACATTTGTACTTCCAGCCCAAACATGATGCATGCAAGCAGTGAGCTGTGTTCTTGGAACAATGGATCACACCACATGGAGCTATTGTGTGTGTGTTTGATTTCCTTTTGCACGGCTGTAAAGCACTTGCTGACATTGATATATAAATACAGTTAGACATCATTCTTCTTCTGGGGAAAGTGTTCCAAACATTTTATTTGTTCATATATTCCCCATCCAAAACAAACTGATTATTATATTTAGTGCAATTTTTTGAAGATAATATCATGTATTATTAGTATCAGAAGCCATGTTTCCTTTAAGCAGCTTTTGATTCCACTTCTGTTCTTCTGCACTTGTTCAGTTGTAACCTTCCAAGTATCTTTGTAGCAATCATTCAAATCTATAAACATTTAGTGCATCTGGAAAGAAAACTGCACGTTTTTTTGGAATGTTGCCTATCATTGATAATCATCATGAGAGACAAGAACACACTTCTCTCTTTTTTTCTGTACATATTTTTATGTAGAAACAGACACCTTCATAACAATGCATAATATGTACAATATACACACTGCAAGTATATATATATATATATATATATATATATATATATATATATATATATATATATATATATATAATGTAGTAACAGACATATTCATAACAATATGTAATATGTACAATATACACACTGCAAGTATATATGCAAACCCCGTTTCCATATGAGTTGGAAAATTGTGTTAGATGTAAATATAAACGGAATACAATGATTTGCAAATCATTTTCAAGCCATATTCAGTTGAATATGCTACAAAGACAACATATTTGATGTTCAAACTCATAAATAATAATCATTAACTCTAGAATTTGATTCCAGCAACACGTGACAAAGAAGTTGGGAAAGGTGGCAATAAATACTGATAAAGTTGAGGAATGCTCATCAAACACTTATTTGGAACATCCCACAGGTGTGCAGGCTAATTGGGAACAGGTGGGTGCCATGATTGGGTATAAAAGTAGATTCCATGAAATGCTCAGTCATTCACAAACAAGGATGGGGCGAGGGTCACCACTTTGTCAACAAATGCGTGAACAAATTGTTGAACAGTTTAAGAAAAACATTTCTCAACCAGCTATTGCAAGGAATTTAGGGATTTCACCATCTACGCTCCATAATATCATCAAATGTTTCAGCGAATCTGGAGAAATCACTGCACGTAAGCAGCTAAGCCCGTGACCTTCCATCCCTCAGGCTGTACTGCATCAACAAGCGACATTAGTGTGTAAAGGATATCACCACATGGGCTCAGGAACACTTCAGAAACCCACTGTCAGTAACTACAGTTGGTCTCTCCTATGCAAGGCGAAAACCGTTTATCAACAACACCCAGCAACGCTGTCGGCTTCGCTGGGCCTGAGCTCATCTAAGATGGACTAAAACAAAGTGGAAAAGTGTTCTGTGGTCTGACGAGTCCACATTTCAAATTGCTTTTGGAAACTGTGGACGTTGTGTCCTGAGGACCAAAGAGGAAAAGAACCATCCGGATTGTTATAGGCGCAAAGTTGAAAAAGCAGCATGTGTGATGGTATGGGGGTGTATTAGTGCCCAAGACATGGGTAACTTACACAACTGTGAAGGCACCATTAATGCTGAAAGGTACATACAGCTTTTGGAGCAACATATGTTGCCATCCAAGCAACGTTACCATGGACGCCCCTGCTTATTTCAGCAAGACAATGCCAAGCCACGTGTTACATCTACGTGGCTTCATAGTAAAACTAGTAAAACTGGCCTGCCTGTAGTCCAGATATTGAAAATGTGTGGCGCATTATAAAGCCTAAAATAGCAGAAGGGAGACCCCCGGACTGTTGAACAACTTAAGCTGTACATCAAGCAAGAATGGGAAAGAATTCCACCTGAGAAGCTTCAAAAATGTCTCCTCAGTTCCCAAACCTTTACTGGGTGTTGTTAAAAGGAAAGGCCATGTAACACAGTGGTGAACATGGTGTAGTTCCACTTTCAGATGTGAGCTGGACATGTGTCCAGCTGACTCATGACCCAAAACAAGGTAAGCTGTAGAAACTGTAGAGAGTTGAGTAGAAGTCCCTCGAGATTCGCTGAGATCCTGCGAAATATGCGGACATTCCAGGGGACAAATGTTCAGACTCTGAAACCAAAATGAATCCAGGTTTCAAGCTGATCAGCGTTGCATACTTGAACGTGTTATGAATTAGTTGAGCTTTGTCTCCAGGCTTGTAATTAGTGGCCTGGTGTTAGCAGGTGTGTGGGAGTACCAATGAGACCCAGCATGAGTCCTTTCAGCCTTGCCATTTAAGAAAAAAAACTCCCGTGTATTCTTGCGAAATGTCACAGCATTCTCTCCTGTGTGGGAGGAAGTGGCGATACGCTGGTGGTCATGGAACTCGCAGCCCAACAGGAGGCCGATGAAGTGCAAACAATTCATTTTGTTATTTTTTGTCCTGTTCTTGTAACTGGAAGCACAATCGGGAGTGATTGGCGGCGGCAAAGTGATAAGTATTTGGCAGAATACATTTGACCAAATACACTTTCTCTTTCTCCAAGATAGGGACAAGTTTTGAGGCTGGACATGAAATGAAACCAGAGGCTTCATCTTGATTTAGTGGTGGTCAGTTACTAAGAACTTCCATCTTACTAACAAGGAACTTTTCTTTTCCATTTCTCAGCAAATAATGCACACCTAGTGATAACCTTGACAAGTATGCAGGATGTTGACATCTCAAGGTGTACGATTAGAAATAATTGTTCAGCCTTGGCAGATGTTTGCACTCGACTGCATTCCATCCCATTGTCATTAAAAATGAAAGCTCCTTTGACGTCATGACAACTCCAGGCTTGTCTTACCTTCAGGTCTTAATCCAGTCATTCTGGACGAAATGTAACATTTCATACCATGTTTTTATCATAACCATGTCGTGGCTCTTATGGTAATGATCACCTTAATAGGTCATCACAAGGGTTTGCTTGCTCAAAGTTAATAAACTGGAATACAGCGCCAAAGCTTTTGACAGTTTTGCATCCATCTTTTTCCTACCGCTTGAACATGACTAATTATAATGATCCAAATTACCCTAAATTCCGGACAATAAGCCACTACTTTTTTCCGACACTTTGAACCCTGCGACGGATGTATGGATGTTTCTTTGCTGACTGCCGTAATGCAAATCATTTTCATTAAACACATGCTGAGGCACTGAAAAGGTGTGTTATTTGTTGTGCTGCGGCGCCATCTTTTGGACGATTTAGAGTGAAGGCCTGCAAGTGTTTCCTGCGCTTTAAAAGCTTTCACCCGGAAGTGCAATTCCGTTTTCTAATTGTCCATAGCGTTACTACTCATATGGATTCTTCATTCATCACTCCGGGCAACGTTTGTAACTTTTACAATATAACTAAAACTATTCTTACTTACTAAAGCATTCCCATGTGTGATGTCTGTAGGAGTGTTTTCATGCTTATTTGTATAACGACAAATGAAGATAGAATACTACTAACCACAACATGCAGTTGTAAAAAAAACATTACGATTTGTACATTTTTCAGAATATGCTTGGTCTGTTTTTAAACAAAGACAACACATCGGAAGTTGTCTTTATTTTTAAGTTATTACACCACGGTTTTATCAGTCTGACTCAGTTGGGAATAGGTTTTCCTCCATGTGGCCCCTCAGCTAAAAGGAGTTTGACACCCCTGGTCTACAGTGTTCCCTGCTATTTAGAGCTATGAACCGGAAGTAGTAGTGCCGTTTCGTCTTCTAGCCGTTCATAGCGTTTCTTCTCGTATGGATTCTTCATCACTCCAAGCAACGTTTGTAAGTTTTACAATATAACTAAAACAATTCTTACTTACTAAAGCGTCCCATGTGTGATGTCTGTAGGAGTGTTTTCATGCTTATTTGTACCTGATATTGTGATATAATCAAGCTAGCGTTGTTAGCATTAGCTAATATGCTAACACATCTACGAGTGTCTTTGTTAGTATTATTAACTTACATTCTTTTTATATTGTTTCACTTTCACAAATTCCTCAGTAAATTCAGCAAAAGGTCAGCGTGGAGTTATTGAGTCTGTTTAGCTGATTGGAGAGCTAGCTTGCACAGCTAGTGGGTCCATGACCATGACTGACGTTTTGTTTGATCAGCCGTTTTACTGCCCTGTTACAGACACCGTTTGGAAACAATTAATGTATGTAAATAAACATTTACAGAATATTTATGTGTAAATAACTAATTTCACAAGGTATATATCTGCTACTTATAGTTGGTTGGGCTTATATATGGAAAATATTTATTTCTCAGCGGAAATTGTAGCAGGTGTGGCTTATCTGCCTCGATACACAAATTATCTTTGATTACCTTTTATATGCGCTCTGTAAATAAAATTAATAATTTTTATAATGTAAATGTATTTTTTCATTTTAAAAAGCTTTGTAATGACCTCAAAGTACACTCTTTTTTTATATTGTATCTTTTTGTTTTAATGTATTTAATGTAGATGTGGGATCTGAGCCCAGGAAGTGAAGTAAAGTGATGTGAATTATATTTATATAGTGCTTTTCTCTAGTGACTCAAAGCGCTTTACATAGTGAAAACACAATATCTAAGTTCCATTTAAAGCAGTGTGGTGGCACTGGGAGCAGGTGGGTAAAGCGTCTTGCCCAAGGACACAACGGCAGTGACTAGGATGGTGGAAGCGGGGATCGAACCTGGAACCCTCAAGTTGCTGGCACGGCCACTCCACCAACCGAGCTATACCGTGTGGTTGTGGCTTGTGCAACCCTTTGAGACATTCGTGATTTAGGGCTATATAAATAAACGTTGATTGATTGATATTTGATTAAATATGATAAAGACATAAAAGCAATACATTTAAGAACCTACAAACTGCTGTCCATGGTTACATTTTCCGAATGACAACAATTTATGAAAACTTTGTTATTTTTTCATCTGCTGTGTTTGTTTGTTTGCCCTGCAGAGGCTAAGTCCAGTCAGGGTGAAACAAAGGTTAGGAAGCTGCTCAATATTTGGATAGATTACCTGCAAGTGTGTTTTTAAACGGCTCTATCCTCCAGGCCGCAGAAAAGAAAGTCACAAAGAATTTCACGCTGTCCGAGCATCGGTGAACTTGCCCGAGCGAAACAAGAAAAAAAAAAAGTCCCGCTCATGTTGGATTGTGATGAATTTTTTACAGGTTGGGAGGGAAAATAGTTGAGTTAAAAATTGAAGAGTCTTGTGGTTGACTGTGGCAGTTAGAGGCCGAGAGTTGTGGAAATGATGATACACAGGAAGTGTAAGGCGATACAGCAAACACAAATGGATTTGATGAATGATATTTATATTTGACTGTACTCACCCACTAAACAAATTATATTTATATTTGACTGTACTCACCCACTAAACTAATGATATTTATGTTTGACTGTACTCACCCACTAAACTAATGATATTTATGTTTGACTGTAATCACCCACTATGCATCCATCCATCCATTTTCTACCGCTTATTCCCTTTGGGGTCGCGGGGGGCGCTGGAGCCTATCTCAGCTACAATCGGGCGGAAGGCAGTGTACACCCTGGACAAGTTGCCACCTCATCGCAGGGCCAACACAGATAGACAGACAACATTCACACACTAGGGACCATTTAGTGTTGCCAATCAACCTATCCCCAGGTGCATGTCTTTGGAGGTGGGAGGGGCCTATCCCCAGGTGCATGTCTTTGGAGGTGGGAGGGGCCTATCCCCAGGTGCATGTCTTTGGAGGTGGGAGGGGCCTATCCCCATGGTGCATGTCTGTGGAGGTGAGAGGAAGCCGGAGTAGAACCCACGCAGTCACGGGGAGAACATGCAAACTCCACACAGAAAGATCCCGAGCCCGGGATTGAACCTAAGACTACTCAGGACCTTCGTATTGTGAGGCAGATGCACTAACCCCTCTTCCACCATGCTGCCCGCCAATCATAAATGACTAAATAAATTTTAAAAAGTATCTATGTCGAGTGTGCAATACAGCGGTGTTTCTTTTATTTTGAAAAGCGTTATTTGTATTACTTCCGTGTGGACGTATGCGCGTGAGTGAATGTGAACAGCTGCAATCACAAATTACAAAATAAAGTTTAAAAAACATCTATGTCGTGCGCGCAATACAACTGTGCTGCTTTTATTTTGCAAAGTGTTATTTATGGGCGTATGTGTTGTGTGTGACTTGTGAGTGAAGGTGCACAGCGACAAGTGATGAGACACTAAAAAGAGAAAAGCTGATGAGGAATGGCGTGTTTCCAACAAGACATGCACTGCCAAGTATTTCTTTACAGAAGTTAAAGGTAAAGCCGTGTGCTTAATTTGTGGTGCACAGCTTGCTGTGTTTAAAGAATATCATTTGAATGGCCACTACATGACGAAGCACCAGGAAAAATACCGGAATCTGTCCGATGAAGCGCGCGCAAGGGAGGCTGATGCGTTGATGGTAAAACTGCAAATCCAACAAGGACTTTTTGCCATATTTCACACCCCCAGAATGCAGCCGTCAGGACAAGCTTCGTCATTTCTCACAAAATCGCCAGAAAAAGTAAGGCGTTTTCTGACGGAGAGTTTATTAAGGAGTGCTATTGGACTCTGTTGCGCTGATATAACAGGTGTTGTGGCGGATAATGCACCCCCGGCATAGAATGCACCCCCTGACGGGAGTGTTATATCAATGAAAGCCCACACTTAAGGTGTCCTCGTGCAAGATTGAATCTATTTAAAAAAGTTATTTAATAAGAAGCCAAAAGTGAAAAAACAATAATGTTCGTGTTGGAGGAGTTGTGAATGAATGAAATATGAAATCTGTGCTGCAGTCGCTGCTGGGCCACAACATTAGGTACACCTGCAGACTGCAGCACGGATTTCATATTTCTAACCCAGACCGAAAGGGTTTAGGCTGAAGTTGAACACTAACCCTATAAACAATGTCAAGTACAAGATGAACTTCCGAAAATTATTAAATGTCTTTTGTACAACATATTATAAATACACATTATACACAACATAAACACAGTTCAATTATATACACAGTAAAGGCATGTGAAATATCCTTGTACACCTTTGTACCAATTATATACTATATACAAACAATTATACTTCCATTATTATTTATATCCCACATTTAGTATTTTAATTAACATTGATCATAGTATTAACTACTGCGTTGATTCAAGAGTGATATATTTGTTCAAGACATTGATCTTAAAGTGTTTTTTAAATGTGTGAATGGAAGTGGAATGTTTGAAGGAATCATCCAAGCTGTTCCACAGTTGAACCCCCTGACACAAACACATCTACTTTTTAAGATCCTTCTTATCTTAGCTTTCTGGATGACAGCTGAACCTCTGAGGTCATAGAGATTATCTCTGGGTCTGAACCTCTGAGGTCATAGGGATTCTCTCTGGGTTTGAACCTCTCCTGTAGACACCGAGGCAGCATGTGGTTATGAGCTTTGTACGTCACAGTAGCAGTGTTGAGGTCAACAAGATGGTGCAGTTTTAATGTTTTTAATTTAATAAACAGAGCATCGGTATGGTCATGATAATCTGCATCATTTACAATTCTAATCACTTTCTTTTGAAGTAAGAATATAGAGTTGATGTTTGTTTTGTAATTGTTACCCAAGATTTCAACACAATAATTAAGATAAGGGAGTACGAAAGAATTATATAACATATTAAGAGCCTTTTGATTTACGCAGTTTTTGATTTTATGTAACATAGCAATATTTTTTGCCATCTTTGTCTTAAGTATATTTATGTACAGTTTCCAATTTAATTTATCATCTATATAGATTCCCAAAAAATGTGTTGAATACACCCTTCCATCTCAACACAGAAGGGTGGAGGACATGTCAACACAGAAGGGTGGAGGACATGTCAACTCAGAAGGGTGGAGGACATGTCAACACAGAAGGGTGGAGGACATGTCAACACAGAAGGGTGGAGGACATGTCAACTCAGAAGGGTGGAGGACATGTCAACATAGAAGGGTGGAGGACATGTCAAAAGAGACTTGCATAGAGTGCTGTCAGAGTGATGTCATCACTCCTTGTCTTTGGAATGAAAGGCTAAGGTCCGCGGGCCTTTCACATGGAGCCTGAACTTGGTTCTATGTGGATCATCTTTGATTGAGCCAATTAGGGGAGTCCGCTGGGTGATGCTCGCTGCTTATTAGCGCTTCATGTGAATGATGTGCAGGAACCTGCAAAACTCCTTTCAAGTACAAATCCAAGCAAGGATTCAAACCCGCGCTCACTCCAGCTGCTACTTTAGCGCTCACAGCAACCACTTTATACTAAAAGGCTACAATTTTATGGATGAATATTTTACACAAATATATATATATATATATATATATATATATATATGGTCGTGATCAAAAGTGTACATAGACTTGTAAAGAACATCATGTCTTGACTTTACAATCATTTCTACAACTCTTATGTTTGTGTGATGTAGTGATTGGAGCACATACTTGTTGCTCACAAGAAACATTCATGAAGTTTGCTTCTTTTATGAATTTATTATGGCTCTACTGAAAATGTGAGGGTGAAAAGTGTTACGTCTTTGACGCATGGCTGCGATTGTCGTGTTCCTTCCAAGGCAGAAGACAAGCAGGCGGTAAGATTAAAGTAGTTTTAATAAATAAAAGGCAGGGCAAAAATACAAAACTGAGGACGCTAGCAAGCGTGGAGCTAAACAAAAACCAAAATGTCACCAAGGGTGAAAAGCGGGGAATGCTGGAGGGCAGAATCATCTAAAGAGCGAGGAGAAAACCAGGGGAAGGTAAATGTTGCCAATTGCAAACATTGACCCAGCAACTATTGCTGGATGACAGGAAACTATAAAGGGGAGTGATTAACCAAAACACCTGGTGGGAACACTAATTGCAAAACTGAGACAGGTGAGGAGAATCAGTGGCCATGGAAAGCAACAGTAAACAGGGAAAGAGGGTGCACCCAGGAAACAGACTAAAACGGAAACATTACCAACATAAATCATGCCAGATCATGACACAAAAGTATACATACAGCAATGTTAATATTTGCTTACATGTCCCTTGGCAAGTTTACCTGCAATAAGGCGCTTTTGCTTGACCACTTGACCACTAAATTGCTGCAGTTCAGCTAAATGTGTTGACATGGACTTGTTTCTTCAGCATTGTCCACACCTTTAAGTCAGGACTTTGGGAAGGCCATTCTAAAACCTTCATTCTAGCCTGATTTAGCCATTTCTTTACCACTTTTGAGGTGTGTTTGGGGTCATTGTCCTGTTGGAACACCCAACTGTGCCCAAGACCCAACCTCCGGGCTGATGATTTTAGCTTGTCCTGAACAATTTGGAGCTAATCCTACTTTTTCATTGTCCCATTTAAAGCAGCAGTTCCATTGGCAGCAAAACAGGCCCAGAGCATAATACTACCACCACCATGTTTGACGGTAGGCATGGTGTTCCTGGGATTAAAGGCCTCACCTTTTCTCCTCCAAACATATTGCTGGCTATTGTGGCCAAACAGCTCCATGTTTGTTTCATCTGACATCACACACATGTTGTCACAATGTTGGATGTTCCTCTTCTCTGACGTACGCATGTTGTTACAATGTTGGATGTTAAAGAATCAGAAAGACAAGAGGAGGATCAATAAATAGCAACGCATATTTCCTCGGCTGTCTAACTTCTCTCTCTCTCTCTCTCTCTCTCTCTCTGTAGAGAGAGAGAGAGAGAGAGAGAGAGAGAGAGAGCGAGAGCGCGCGAGAGAGCGAGAGAGAGAAGACTTGATGACTTCAGCAGGAAATCTGCTTTTATTGGAAAACTTTGAAATAATTTTTGGGGCAAAACAACCTTGTAATGACATCACCTTTCATGGAACTGTCAAATTCAGCCGTCTGTCCCAAATGAAATGTGTTATTAGCACACAAGTTGAAATCACCCTTAATTGGAAATTGATTGGAAATTCACAATTCCAACCATTGGAAATTGTTTTTCCCCATCCAAATGTTTATTTTCACAATTACTGCAGCAAAGCAAACACCAACAACATTTTGTAAATCCAAAATCAAAGAAGAAAAGAGAAAATATACCCACAATTAGCATGCTCCTCATTTAGCAATTAGCTTTATTTGAATTTGTTTGTTTTTTCTTTCAACAACCATAAGGTCAAACAACACTTTTAACCCTTTATAGGAAATTCATGTATTTATGACCACTTTTTTTTATTTGATGACAATTTTCTCCCATCCATTTATTTTCACAAAAAACACCAAAAAAATAAATAACAACATCAAACTAAAACAGAAAAAAAAAAGAAATACCAATAAAAAAGCATAACCCCTGTTTAACAATTTGCATTATTTTATTTTATTTTAAACAATCATAAAATAATATTTTTGTGTCCATACTTTTTACATTGTGGAGCATGCGTATATTTCTGATATACTTTGATGCTTTAGTATAACATTGTATTGTGTGATCGTGCTATTGGTACTTTTTCACTCTGGAGATGTTTACTTCCATTGCCTTATTATCAGTTGTTGATGTCCATATTTGGTCCTGGAGCGTCCGGTATCTGCACAAACACGATGAATCACTCCTCAAAAGGGAGGTTTGAACCAGTTCTGTTCCGTGAAGGACACGGTCCCTCTTCTTATCAGCAGGTGCATCCCTCTCTGTAAGGGCGGTGCTGCCTTCTCACTCTAGTGAACTTCTTTTGTCTTACTTTTAGACCTCTCTTTTGAGGATGCTATGGATGTGTTGTAAGGGCTGGTCTCCTAAAGCTTTAGTAAAACTTGGCCAAGTACTATTCTGTCTCGGTGTTCCTTTTTACTCAACATACATGTCATCCAAAAGAACTTAGGAGTGACCAGTGTCTTTTATTCCCTGAGAGAAAGACTGGTCACGCGCAACAACGCAGAAAAATAATAAATGTTATTGCCACAAAATCCATTTTGCTTGCAATGTATGGAATTTCATTTGTTAAATGTTATATTTCGATATAGTACATGTTCATATTATTGCTCATTTACATGTTATTATTTTGTAATGACTGCATGACTACATTCATTAATTGATTTATTATAACATTGTTAATATTTTCTCATATGGGTGCTTTAATTCAACATTATCGAGTGTATATAAAAAAGAAACATGACTAAATTAGTCCATAAATAATGTCCATGTTGTGTTAGTGTACATGCTAAAAAGTGTGTATTTTATTCACTCCATGATCACATACAGGAAGTGTTAATGATGATATTCCAGGTGAAATGGAGCTATGAATAGATCCATAGGTAAACATTTCATTCATTGTCTGACTAGAAGAACATTTTAAAGTAGAAAACATCTTGTATTCAAAATATAATAGACGAGGGGGGGAAAAATCCACTTTAAAAGGTACTTTACAAACCTTAAAAACATTAAATCATTGACACAATTGGATGTATTGATTGTTATTCACATAGAATGGAAGTGTCGATCAAATCAATTATTTGAATTATCTATTATTTGTTTTTATATGACAATGAAAAAAATGTTCCTCCTTTAACAATTAGCTTTATTTTTTGTTAACATTTTTTTTGTGTCCATACTTTTAACATACATCAATTATACATGATCTTGTCACAACATCCATTTTGCAACCACTCCAAGGAATGACATTTGTCAAATGTTTATATTATTGCTATGCTACATTTTATTCTTGTGTAATATTTCTTATTACTGCATTTGTATTTCATGCATTGAATGATTTATTACTACATTATTTTTTTAATAGTTGCTTTCATTCAACATTATAGACTACACGACAAAAATAAACCACATTTAAAAGACTAAATTACTCCATAAACAATGGCCATGCTAAAAATGGTTATTTTTTATTCACTTAATGATCAAATATATATTATGCTAATAATGATTTTGTTACTGTAGGTATAAATATAAAACAATATGAAAATATTGTCTTGCTAGAAACACATTTAAAAGTCAAAAAAATATTGTATTTCAGACAAGGAAAAATATTAACTTATTGTACAAGCCTTGAAAAAACATCCAAATGTAATCATTGACAGTTGAATGTACCTTCTTTGTAATACTCCATTATTTATATCTCTTGTATGATCTTCTAGTCCAGTAAACATTTGTATTATTACAATGATTTGATTCTATTGAGATGGCCGAGTCCTCGCATAGGAACACAAATATCTGCCACATGTTGCTGTATTTCTTACCCATAATGCCTTGTGTCAGCAGTGTGACATTTTGTTGTATTTGTTACCCATAATGCCTTGTGTCAGCAGTGTGACATTTTGCTGTATTTGTTACCCATAATGCCTTGTGTCAGCAGTGTGACGGCCTGCACACCTGTCACCTCGGACCAGCACATTAGTGTCAGCGTGCCTGCGTGGCCTCTGATCCAATCCTTGCTTTGTCTGCGTTGCACTGACACACACACACACACACACACACACACACACACACACACACACACACACACACACACACACACACACACACACACACACACACACACAATGACACACACACACACACACACACATACACACACACACAATGACACACACACACACACACACACACACTCACAGTGACACACACACACACACACACACTCACAATGACACACACAATGACACACATACACACACATACACACACATACACTTCATTGCATGCAAGTTGCTCAGTATCGCCGAGCCGCTCTCTGCTCGTTTTTACACCCATTTTTATTTGTGTGTTAAGTTGTGGACGTTCAGGACATGAACAGAATTGTAATAATTCATGTTTGTTTTTGTCTCCTGTTGCCACACCGTTGTGTCTTTGAGATGGCTGTAAGTCACCTGTGTCAAAGTCAAGGCTCGGGGGTCAAATCCAGACAATAAGCGGCTCCTTGTTTCCTACATGATGACATCATAATACGATGCGGATCATTTCCTGACATAATACTGACAAACAAGCGAATACATTGGAAATGTGTTTTTTTCTTGTTACTATGGCGCCGTCTTCACTCACTGCAGGTGTTGCAGTGTCCTTCTGTTTGGTGCTTTCCACTGGAAGGTGAAGTGTTGTTCCGTCTTCTACTGGTATGGATTCTTCATTCATCACTCCAAACAACGTTTGTAAGTGTTACAATAAAAATAACTACAACTATTCTAACTTACTAAAGTGTCCCATGTGTGATGAGTGTTTTCATACTTTATGAAGGACTTGTGCCGTGGTGTGGGTTCCATGGACCATCAAGGACAGACATTTCTGCGAGCAGGGTTGACTTTCTTTTATTTTTGAAAATAAAACCTTGTCTGCGGTCGGCTCGCTTTTCAGCTGCTCGCTCCGCCGTCTGCTTTTCAGCAGCACGTCGTCGTTTCCGTCTGCCTCTTGCTCTCCGTCTTCGTCGCTCTCCCCGTCTTCGTCGCTCCGCACTTGATGTGTTCTCTCCTCCTTCTGCCCCGTCGTTCTCTGCTGCTGCCCTTTTACACCTTGAGAGGAGATTAGATGATCGTGATCAGGTGCGCGATCCACGCACCTGATCTTGTTTACGGCGTCCATCCCGGCACGCCCCGCTTTGCTGCTCGCTCGCCATCCACGCCTCCTCGCCGCCATCTTGGAGCGGGCTCCGGTGTGCCCTGCCTCGCTGTCGGACTACCGGCCCCACCTCTCCACAGTAATCAAGCTAGCATCTTTAGTATTAGCTAATTACCTACTCAGTGGCCTAGTGGTTAGAGTGTCCGCCCTGAGATGGGTAGGTTGTGGGTTCAAACCCCGGCCGAGTCATACCAAAGACTATAAAAATGGGACCCATTACCTCCCTGCTTGGCACTCAGTATCAAGGGTTGGAATTGGGGGTTAAATCACCAAAAATGATTCCCGGGCGCGGCCACCGCTGCTGCCCACTGCTCCCCTCACCTCCCAGGGGGTGATCAAGGGTGATGGGTCAAATGCAGAGAATAATTTCGCCACACCTAGTGTGTGTGTGACAATCATTGGTACTTTAACTTTAACTTTAACTTTAATATGCTACGAGTGTCTGTGTTAGTATTAATAACTTACAATGGCATTCTTTTTGTATTGTTTCCCTTTCACAAATTCCTCAGTAAATTCAGCAAAAGGTCAGCGTGGAGTTATTGAGTCTGTTTAGCTGATTGGAGAGCTAGCTTGAGCAGCTAGTGGGTCCATGACCATGACTGACGTTTTGTTTGATCAGCCGTTTTACTGCCTTGTTACAGACTCCGTTTGGAAGCCATTAATTATGTAAATAAACATTTACAAATATTTCTGTGTAAACAAGTCATTTCACAACATATATATCTGTGACTTATAACAATGCGGCTAATATATGGAAAATATGTATCTATTCTAAAATTGAGTGGGTGTGGCTTGTATACCGATGCGCTGGATAGTCCGTAAAATACTGTACTTTATTTTGTCTTACTGAACATATTTGTTCTTTCAATTTTGACCAAAAAATGGCATGTCTTTTAAACTTGAGAATGATCTGAGCATGTAAACAAACATTATTACACGATGAGGATGTTTTATTCAAGCACAGAACCTGACAAAGAATCTCACCTCAGAAGGAAACAGAATCATTTATTCAAAGCTACATTTACATGGAGGGTCATGCATTCATTATAGGTGGAATTAAACATATACAATCCTTTATTAGATGTCTCAATGTATTTAATGTAAAAGTACACACACTTAATAATTGAATAACTTGTTTCATGTTTTATTCATTTGATTATTTCATGGACGTGTGTCAGTACTTTACCTGATTGAAAAACATATTGAAATATCAATTAAGTATTGAAATAATTAAATGATAAAACAATGTAATTTTATATGAAATGAATAAATGACACATTTATAGCGTGATTAATCTGCGTATTTGCATAATGAATTCCGTTGTGATGAATAGCATGAGTGAACGTGTATTTATTGGACATTCCACTCATTTCCTGTGGCACAAAGCTAACGTGTGTGTTTTGCTCAGCTAGCTTAGCATTCATTATTGCAGACTTTTAGCATCTCTTAATGTATCAAAGTGGCCTACTTTAAGTTTCCAGGTGGGACAAAAGGTTTGCACGCCCCCAATTTACCAAACAGTAATGTAACGCTAGGTTAGTCATGTTAGCTTAAGCAGACTACATTTAGATAAGATGAAGTTAATATTGTCCTTTTAAACACGGAAACAAACAATTAAAACTTTGAAAGAGAAAACTAATGCTGTTCCAACTTTCTTCTTCTTGACTTTCCTCTCGCTGCCCGCCAGACTCCGCCTACTTTCATCAAATTGTCATCTGTGACACAGAAGTAGCGTACAGTTCAAACTACAACATGGCCGACAGGGCGGCGAGGGGGCGGGGCATGAAGGATTGAGGGAACCCCTCATGAAACAGGCCTGTAGAGATGAAGTAGTCTTGTGATTTTTTTTCCCACACATACATATATATATATATATATATATATATATATATATAAATTCATATATGTATTTTATTTTGTTCACTCTAGTCATATTTTCACAATATGTTTCTCTTAAGCGGCTGGGAAGGACCGAATAAAAAAAGTTAAATAAAATATATATATTTTTTCTTCCGAGCAATAGGGGATAGAATTTTATTTTAGTTTTTTTTAATATTATTATTTTTTCCTGTGCCGTCCCATGGGCCAGATTGTGGACGCCGGCGGAGTTTGAGGTTCCCTGTTCTAATCCAGTCAAGCCTTGCCGTCTTCTCAGCTTGGTTGTCTGAAATGAAAATGGACGTTCATGTTGTCACATTTGGTTTGGTGGCAGAAGGTTGCAGTGCACAAAAAGAGGAGTGAGCAAATGGAGTCACCGGTGTCTGGAAACAAACCCTGAGTGGAGGTAAAAAGATCCACTGAGGCCAAGAGAGGTTAAGTGTCTTCACTCCAGCCAGCTCAGGTGTTTTTTGTCATGTCAAAATTCACTTCCAGCACGATGATACCGAAGGTTGGATTGCGTGTCCTTTTTCCTCGTCCTTGACGTTCTTGCTGGCGTTCTGTCTCGCACTCGCCCCCGACTGCATCATTCCCTTCGCTCCTTCCTCACAGGCCTCATTTTATTCTGAGGATCATTTATTGGCATCTCGGCGGCGTGACGTGTCGCTGAGAAAACATATGGCGCTGCTGAGGCTCGCCTCATCCGTCAGCAGACAGTTACTTAGGTCACATTACAAGCCACTCAGAATAGACACATTTAAGGCCGGGAGAACAACCTCTGGGGACGGACAACACACGCCTCTAGAAGCACTTAATGTTTTCTTCTGTGTCGGAATGAATTTTTCATCGCTGCGCTGTAGACGCTTGGTGGTTTCACTCATCTGTGCTGGGGAGAACTGTCACGTCCATTCGCCAACGACTCACAGGCTGCACCCAGCTGCTCCGTTGGTGGCTGCTTGTTGTCGTCCTCCGTCCTGCAGGCTTACATGGCTTCCCCGTGCCTGGGAAACCGCCACCATGCTTTTGTGTCGCTCTTTCCTTCCAACTCCCTTGTCACTCTTTGCTGCCCATTAGAGATGTGACCATCAAACATACTACAATTTGCAGTTCCGCTAGTTAGTGCGTGTGAATGCCATAAATACGCGTGAGTGGAACTAAAATGCCCGATTGTCCAAGGTGAGTGAACTGTGTGGATGTTGGAACGCTTCCAATCACTTAAGAAATGTGTTTTGTATATTGCCCATTCTAGCACGGTGATAGAGGGGTTAGTGCGTCTGCCTCACAATACGAAGGTCCTGAGAAGTCCTGGGTTCAATCCCGGGCTCGGGATCTTTCTGTGTGGAGTTTGCATGTTCTCCCCGTGACTGCGTGGGTTCCCTCCGGGTACTCCGGCTTCCTCCCACCTCCAAAGACATGCACCTGGGGATAGGTTGATTGGCAACACTAAATTGGCCCTAGTGTGTGAATGTTGTCTATCTATCTGTGTTGGCCCTGTGATGAGGTGGCGACTTGTCCAGGGTGTACCCCGCCTCCCGCCCGATTGTAGCTGAGATAGGCTCCAGTGCCTCCCGCGACCCCAAAGGGATTAAGCGGTAGAAAATGGATGGATGGATGGATATTGCCCATTCTTTTACAATGGGGGGGGGGGGGGGACTCCTGTTAATTCAGGGTAATCAGGAATTTTTTTGGAACCGCGAAACATGCTGACTGGAGTGTCCAGGGTGAGTGTTGTGTGTGGATGCTGGAACGCTTCAAATCGGATCAGAAATGTGGCATATGGAGTACATTGAATAATTCCGTAAAATTCCGGGAAAACCAGGTATTTTGGGAAAGGGAAAATATGTTTTGTGTTCGATATATCGGAAGAGTAGTGAGGGTGGATGATTGAAAGGTCGGAATCGGGTTTAAAAATGGGGCACATTTTTGAGAATTTAGGGCATTGTAGAACTAGGAATACGTCCAATAATTTGAATAGGAATTTCCTGGAAATTTGACGATTTTGGGAAAACCGTGAGTGTTTGAAATTATTGATACTAGATGATGAAAGGGTTGGTGTTGGAATTTTTGGAATCAGTTGACAAATGTTGACATAGTAACAGCTTGAATTGACAATGGGTATTTTGGAATTCCAGGAATTTTGGGAAAACCGGGAATTTGTATGGGAAAAAAAATAGGAGCATTTGTTGTCCCAACTTAAAATATTATTTTGAAGGTGAAACGGTCAAAAGACTTAGATTGATCAAATCTAGCCTTAGACTTAGATTGGTCAGATCTGGTCTTAGACTTAGATTGGTCACATCTAGTCTTAGACTTAGATCGGTGACATCTAGTCTTAGACTTAGATTGGTCACATCTAGTCTTAGACTTAGATCGGTGACATCTAGTCTTAGACTTAGATTGGTCACATCTTGTCTTAGACTTAGATTGGTCACATCTGGTCCTAGACTTAGATTGGTCACATCTAGTCCTAGACTTAGATTGGTCACATCTAGTCTTAGACTTATATTGGTCACATCTAGTCTTAGACTTAGATTGGTCACATATGGTCCTAGTCTTAGATTGGTCACATCTAGTCTTAGACTTAGATTGGTCACATCTGGTCTTAGACTTAGATTGGTCACATCTAGTCTTAGACTTTGATTGGTCACATCTAGTCTTAGATTTAGATTGGTCACATTTAGTCTTAGACTTACATTGGTCACATATATTGTTCGATTGGTCACATCTAGTCTTCGACATGGATTGGTCACATCTAGTCAGAGTGCTCGGTGCCAAGGTCCTAACAATGTATCCTCTAACATGACAATGAATTATGTTAATGTGTTGTGTAGAAAAAGATTGAGTCCAACAAATATTAACCATATAATGGAATGGTTCAGTATTTCAAATATATTGCCTTTGAATGGTATGGTAACCCATGTAGTGAATCAAGATGCGTAGACTCAAGATCCTCCATCACAAAAAGAGGTACAACCCTGGTACCAGGTGGGAAATTGGTACACAACTTTCCGTTCAGCTCAACTGTGCCCCATTTGCTACGAGTGCATGTCTTGGTTCCACTTCTACTATTTGATACTGTATGAGTCCTGTAATCTCCTCACCGAGGGAGTTAGACCGAAGGACTGCTGCTATTGGATAGTGTTTAGATCTGTCCCCAACCAACCTTCAACAGGTCCTGCAGTCCTTTGCTTGAACCTTAAACACACAACAATCTGGTCTGATTCTGGCTTTTACAGGAAGGTTTTCTTTTACTCACTGTGGCCCCACAGAGCCCGAGGACAGATTAAAGATTGATGAGTGCTCTCAGAACCTCTTTAATGCTCCAGAGATCTCCGCATGGGAGGCTTGTGTTGCTTCTTCCCTCTCACAAGTCCACAAGGCAGCAAAGTGTTGGCCAATCAAGCTTTGGTTTTGGTTCTGTTTGCACACCAGAGAGTCGTTGGATTGACACAAAATTGATGAGAAATTCCAAGAAACTGTTAAAACGTCTTTTATTCTCATTTCCACAAAGTGTTGGTCCTTGACTTCAAAGGCAGTAAAGTCTGCATGTTCTGTGTCACACGCTAGCAGCTTAGTTTGGACTAAAGCTAAAACCAACAGCTCACATTCTGCTGCCAATGGAGATGGAAAAACTCCTATTTCCTGTTGACAATTATTGAACATTTCTATGAACAATAGATATAGAAAATGTTGTCTAGATGTTTCAATGTTCTGAATAATATGAGCTTTGTTTGACGACTTGACTGCGTCCTAAAATAATTCCACTCCTGAAGATACTGAACAACTAAGTAAGAGTTAAGAACCACAAAAAACTTTGCTAGCTGCAAAATGAATGATCTGAAGATAAAACTGCAGCTCCAATCCATCTCTAGCTCTCTCGCCGCTACGATAGAAATGATTCAAACTGCTTTAATCATTGGATTTCTCTTGAAATCCAATGATAGAGTAACTTAATTGAAACAAAAAGTGTAATTTTGTCTGATATTGATGAGCATTGATCTACCTTTGGTTTTGTAACTAGAGTCCATGTCAAGGGAGTGTTTATTATTATATTGTTTATTAACATTTGCTGGTAAAATCCTTGCGTATTTTTCATAGCGTTTCAGCAATGATCGTAACTTTATGCCGTGATAGAAAGTGGCCCAGGAGACTTTTAATATTCTTCATAAAAACAAAGTAATTGCTTGTTCAATAAAAGTAAGAATGCACTCATTTTTTGTATTATTTAACAAAGTTCATGATCCGAAATCCTCTCCTGAGTTTTGCATATTTATTATTGGATATGTAAAACTAATTATCATTGGTGGATGAACTATGGAGGTTAATTTGCTAATTTGCTCTTTTTTTTTTACACTAAATTTGTGTAAGGAAACTTTTTGTGTTTGAATTTTGTGAACTGATTGTTTTTACATCAAATTATGCAGACAATTTATTTGAAAAATAATCTGTGTTTTAAAATGCAGTGTTTAAAAATACAGTGTGTAGAAATAACAATATTAAAAATAATAAAACAAAATTATACACTGAATATTTACACAAAAATTATATACACAAAATTTTAAAATTCAGATTTTTTTTCAATGAAATTGTCACCATAATTTGATGTAAAAAAAACAGTTAACAAAATTCAAAAATACAAATATGAAATCTATAACTGATGTTATACACTGAATTTTTTGGCACCAAATTTTAAAACAATTTTAGCGATGGGTATTTTTGATCAATATTTTCTTTCAGAATAATTTTCATGCAAAAAAAAAAATCAGTTCACAAAATTCAGTTACATAAATTCAATGTAAAAAAAAAGCTTTTGGAAATAAAGACATGAATGAACTTCCATAATGAAGCAGCCTTCTTTGCAGTGTTTTCTTTCATTGCCCACACTTCCTGTTTTGGAATTTTTTTTTTCAATGGATATGTTCAAGATGGCGCCTTTGTAGTGGCTGCCGGTCGCAGGAGCTCTGTGCTGGTGTGTTGTGTGCTGGTGTGTTGTGTGCTGGGGTGTTGTGTGCTGGTGTGTTGTGTGCTGGTGTGTTGTGTGCTGGGGTGTTGTGTGCTGGTGTGTTGTGTGCTGGTGTGTTGTGTGCTGGTGTGTTGTGTGCTGGTGTGTTGTGTGCTGGTGTGTTGTGTGCTGGTGTGTTGTGTGCTGGTGTGTTGTGTTCTGGTGTGTTGTGTGCTGGTGTGCTGTGTGCTGGGGTGTTGTGTGCTGGTGTGTTGTGTGCTGGTGTGTTGTGTGCTGGGGTATTGTGTGCTGGTGTGTTGTGTGCTGGTGTGTTGTGTGCTGTGTGCTGGTGTGTTGTGTGCTGGTGTGTTGTGTGCTGGGGTGTTGTGTGCTGGGGTGTTGTGTGCTGGTGTGTTGTGTGCTGGTGTGTTGTGTGCTGGTGTGTTGTGTGCTGGTGTGTTGTGTGCTGGGGTGTTGTGTGCTGGGGTGTTGTGTGCTGGGGTGTTGTGTGCTGGTGTGTTGTGTGCTGGTGTGTTACCTTCTTCCTGTTCTTGATGTTGTCTTCTTGTTTGTATGTCCCTTTGGCCTTTTGCTTCGTGCAACAACACTTTGGAGCTTTTTGGTGCTTTTTTTGTGGGCTTTTGGATCCGCCTACTGGCCGTGGCCTTGTTTGTCCGAGAGCTAGTGGGCAGCCTAGGATGGAGTTGTTTCCCTCAGTTGCTTTGTTGAGTCTGTTAGTGCGCAATATGTATTATTGCTCACTTTGTGTTGGTTTATTTTTGTATTTTTTGTGATGGTTGCATCAGCTCTGTGCTCGTTGAAGCCTTGTGTGTTCTTTGATGTTCTCCTCTTGTTTTTTTATCTTATTTTTGTGGACTTGTTGTATCCGCATTGCAACCGCATCACGTCTCCATTGAGTTAGGAATACAGTCTATCCTATCCTATCCTAAAGTGGGTGATCACTTAGCTTCACTTCCGGTTTCTGAGACGTCACGCGAGTCCACTTCCTGTTGAGGTGGACTTGACACTCACTTTGTGCAGAAGCAGCACAGACTTGAATGCTGCAGTTGTTTGAACAGTCAGATACAAGTTTGGATTGGGGCACGAGGAAGGACGTTAATGCCTCTTGTTTTCAGGTGAGCATTTAAGCTAACTATAGTTTGTGCTTATCATTTCTTCAATGGTCTTGATTGAATAGTAACTGTGGAGAGTTTAGGGGAGTGACCATTACTACTCCATGGTGAACTTCCCTAACTTGGACCTATTTTCTTACATTTGTGACTGATAAAATAAACTGACCAAAAACAAGTGTCCACTGCAGAGGATGCTGATTTTCAAAATAAAATTCAAGTTGAAAGAAGAAGTCTTTAGCTTTCTGTACACATGAAATATAAATATATCATTTCTTCAGTGAAAAGTAGTAGGAAGAGGACGGTTTCCTCCTCCTCCTCCTCCTCCTCACTTTGCAAGTTACTGGGGAGAATGGAGCAGAATGAAGTTGTGCTGGATCTTCTTACTGGTGCTGGCCTGGTTTCCATGGAATGGCAGAGCCTGTGATTGGCTGAGAGACACACCAATAGCAGCGCTGGGACGCCTGCGTGGAAGTGTCACGCACCAATGGGGTGATGAAGCAATGAACCAATGGGGTGATGAACCAATGGGGTGTTGATGCAATGAACCAATGGGGTGATGAAGCAATGAACCAATGGGGTGATGAAGCAATGAACCAATGGGGTGATGAAGCAATGAACCAGTGATGTAGCAATGAACCAGTGATGTAGCACCCCCTGGAACATTCGCTTGTTATTCTCAGATGCCCCATTGCAGTTTTTGTGCAGATTGTGAGCGGCAGTGAAGACCACAAAGCCTGCTGGGGATCTTCTCACTAATCCAATAGCCCGCAGGACCCCGCCCTTGGTTTTGTTGAGCCAAGAATGTGGTGGGGGGGGGGCTCCATGACAGTCGGCCTTGCTTAGTAGGCCTCGACCAAAGCTTGGGCCTTTCACACAGAAACTGGACAGGGTTGAAATTACATCCTGGAGAACCAAGAGCCAGGACCAAGTCCTGGAGAAAGTCTGAAACAATTCATGATATGATATCATTGTGTTTGTCCATACTAAGTTGATACCAACACACCTGCTTCGTTTCAGTATCGTCATTACACAACAAGGCTCTACAAAACGTTTTTAGCGGCATATTATATATATATATATATATATATATACACACACACAGCAACATAATGCCTTTATTTCTTTTACAGAAAAGAGTAATTGGTATTATTTTTAAAGTAGGATACAGAGAGCACACAAATGCACTCTTCACTAGGTCAGGATTATTCAAAGTAAAAGACATTGTAGAATTGCATCCTCTATTAGTGATGTTGAAAGCTAGAAATAAAGTTCTTCTTACAAAACTTATTTGTGTTGAGGTCTGAAGATGAGAACCACAGAAGTATGACTTTAAACATCCAAGAGTGCCAACACATTTGAAACAAATGTGCTTGTCTTTCAATCAATCAATGTCTGTTGCTGCTGTGAAAGCATGGACTTCTCTGAAGAAAGACTTACAAAGTTGCAAGAATATTTTTGAAATTAAAAAGAGTTAGAAAAAGAGACAACTGGAAAAATATCAAACTAATTTTTGATTTTGATTGGACGTGTCATTGTGAAAATGCTTCAAGGAACATGAAAAAGTATGTTGGAGTTGGAGGAGGGAACAGTGATAAAGTCATCTAAATAATTGGTGTTAAAAAAGGGGTCAGATAAATATGAAAATATTCTTCTTCCATCTGCTCCTTTCTCATCATGGAAATGTATAAGAAACAAAAAACAATAAAGTGTCAACTGTACGTGGCTTGTATATATACATTTTATATACTTGTATTTATGCATTTTATATACTGCATTTTATATACTTGTATATATGCATTTTATATACTTGTAAATATGCTTTTTATATACTTGTATATATGCATTTTATATACTTGTATATATGCATTTTATATACTTGTAAATATGCTTTTTATATACTTGTATATATGCATTTTATATACTTGTATATATGCATTTTATATACTTGTATATATGCATTTTATATACTTGTATATATGCATTTTATATACTTGTACATATGCATTTTATATACTTGTAAATATGCTTTTTATATACTTGTATATATGCATTTTATATACTTGTATATATGCATTTTATATACTTGTATATATGCATTTTATATACTTGTATATATGCATTTTATATACTTGTATATATGCATTTTATATACTTGTAAATATGCATTTTCTATAATTGTATATATGCATTTTCTATACTTGTAAATATGCTTTTTATATACTTGTAAATATGCTTCTTACATAATTGTATATATGCATTTTATATACTTGTATATATGCATTTTATAAACATGTATATATGCATTTTATGTACTTGTATATATGCATTTTATATACTTGTAAATAGGCTTTTTATATACTTGTATATATGCTTTTTATATATTTGTATATATGCATGTTATATACTTGTATATATGCATTTTTATACTTGTATATATGCATTTTATATACTTGTATATATGCATTTTATATACTTGTATATATGCATTTTATATAATTGTAAATATACTTTTTATATAATTGTATATATGCTTTTTATATACTTGTATATATGCATTTTATATACTTGTATATATGCATTTTATATACTTGTATATATGCATTTTCATGAAAGGAATAAAAAGAAATGATGATGATGAAAAAATGTTGTGTTTTTGTCATAAAAATCCTTTATTTCGACAGATAGACCTGAATTAGATCTGGAGATTCCAGGTCATGTCCTGGTCATGTCCTGATCATGTCCAAGTCATGTCCAAGTCATGTTCGGGTCATGGTTGATCTTACAGAGGAGGTGAGGACCAGGACTGGAGAAGGTTCCTCTGACCTCTGCTTGGTGCTGCATGAAGACGTTGCTGCCTTGCTCATAGGCTGTGAATAATTCATCAGTGGAGTGTTTGCTAAGCACGAGGTCCTCGCTAGTTCACTTTGCTGCGCACGAGTGCCACGGCGCCTCTGGGACTCGTCTTTCAGAGAAGAGCTTTGTAGCGCGGGGACACAAAGTGAAGGCAAGCGTGCAAACTTGATCAATCTTTGCTTCATGACAGCACAACTCCACTAAAGTCTTTGTCACACCTGGGGACCAAAATACTTGCTGATTGCTTCTTTGCGAGCAAATACATGGAGCCAGCTGATTGGTTCTTTGCTTCCACCAATCACAGTCAGCGCTCCTCATGTCCCGCCCCCTCGCACGTTTGCCTCGCCCCTCCCCCAATCCTACACATTCCTATCATCCAGACACCAACAATGCATGTTGCACTGAACGTGACCACCACCTTCATGTGTGTGTGTGTGTGTGTGTGTGTGTGTGTGTGTGTGTGTGTGTGTGTGTGTGTGTGTGTGTGTGTGTAATCATCGTGTTTCATTATTCATATTCATTTATTGTAGTGCTTTTAAATGAAAAGAGGGCACAAATTATGCCTGAAAGTGACCGAATCGTATTTTGCTTCCAGTAAAAAAAATGACAAAAGTAACTTTTTAAATTGATATTCTGCTTGAAAATGTATTATTTTTGTTTTTATTTTAACCACAAATATACTGATTGAAGCACTAAAAATATATATCATTGTGTATAATATGTTTGTATTGTATGCATGAACAACCAAAGTTACCTTTTTACTGTCAAAACAACAACTATTTTCTAAAGAATCGTGATTATTTGTAACGATTCTGATGATCATATAGTAGATGTAGATGATCATATAGTAGATGTAGATGATCATATAGTAGATGTAGATGATCATATAGTAGATGTAGATGATCATATAGTAGATGTAGATGATCATATAGTAGATGTAGATGATCATATAGTAGATGTAGATGATCATATAGTAGATGTAGATGATCATATAGTAGATGTAGATGATCATATAGTAGATGTAGATGATCATATAGTAGATGTAGATGATCATATAGTAGATGTAGATGATCATATAGTAGATGTAGATGATCATATAGTAGATGTAGATGATCATATAGTAGATGTAGATGATCATATAGTAGATGTAGATGATCATATAGTAGATGTAGATGATCATATAGTAGATGTAGATGATCATATAGTAGATGTAGATGATCATATAGTAGATGTAGATGATCATATAGTAGATGTAGATGATCATATAATTGATGTAGATGATCTATATCTGAAGTAATATTTGTATTTATGTATTTTTTTTTGTTTGGAAGAACGTAGTTCATCATAAAACTGTCACCTAATGTCATTAAAAAAAAGTATTGATTTTGAATGGAGAAGTGATTGTTAATGGAATGTTGACCCCCAAGAATGGAGTGGAAATTCTCTTTGGTGCCCAAAGAATCACAGGACGACTTTTTAGCAAATATAATTCTCTGAGTTTAAGGAAACGAGTTGGCAGAAATAGTTTGATTACAAAATAATGTTTTGTTTTGTTTTGGATCCATACAAAGAAAGATGTACTTTATTCATAAAAGGGACAAGCGGTAGAAAATGGATGGATGTTAATACAATTATTTTAAGGAGTAACAGTTTATTACTTCTTAAAATAGTAATGCTATTTAAGTCTTAATTAATGCATGAGTAATTTCTCAAAATCATGACTATGAAGTAACTTTTGAGAAATGGTAATAAAATAGTAACTAATTCAAGCATAATGATGTTAAAATAAAGACTTGAAAGAAGTTGACAAGTGTGTCGTTCTACTGTTGGGTAGAACGTTGGGAACACACATTAAGTTACTTCTTCAAATAATATTTAGTTGAATTAATCTATTTTGCACAACCATTTTTTATCAAGTTGTTTTTATGAAATAAAATCTATGTTTTGATCAGTAAAAATACAAATTCTACTATAGAGTACATACTTTAAATAAGTAAATTACTTTTTTAAATATTGTTGCAGTTTAAATATTTGTATTTTTGATACAAACCACATATTTACTGATTGAAACTGAGTATTCTATAGTTGTGTCTATTAAGTGCTTATTGTATACGTAAATAACTCAAGTGTTGGAACAAACATAACACTCTCAATCTCATTGAATGGAACTATTATTGTATTAGGTAAATATCAATTATACTTCAACCACAAATATATGAATATGCAGTACGTACTCTACATTAGTAAGTTATATATTAGTAAGTTATATATATAATATATATAATATATATAATATAATATAATATATAAATATTATAATTGTATGCTGTGTGTGTGTGTGTATATATATATATATATATATATATATATATATATATATATATATATATATATATATATGAATATGTATATATATTCTTGTTACTAGCTTTCCTCAGATGACAAAAAATATAAAACTTAGAGAACATAAAAGAAATGAGAGCATGTATTTGACACTAAAAGTGTAGAAGATTGTATTTTGTGAGTTTGTGATGTCACCATGTTGACAAGAAGGGGGAGCTGTGGCTCCTCCGCTGGGCCAAGGTTACGTCTCCTCCTCTTCTTCAGCCTCTCACATTTTCTCCCACTTATGCAGCCGCGCTTTGCTAATTTCATTCACTTTGCTACTTCCATTCACTTTGCTACTTCTATTCACTTTGCTACTTCCATTCACTTTGCTACTTCTATTCACTTTGCTACTTCTATTCACTTTGCTACTTACATTCACTTTGCTACTTCTATTCACTTTGCTACTTCTATTCACTTTGCTACTTCTATTCACTTTGCTACTTCCATTCACTTTGCTACTTCCATTCACTTTGCTACTTCTATTCACTTTGCTACTTCCATTCACTTTGCTACTTCCATTCACTTTGCTACTTCTATTCACTTTGCTACTTCTATTCACTTTGCTACTTCTATTCACTTTGCTACTTCTATTCACTTTGCTACTTCCATTTGCTCTGCTACTTCCATTCACTTTGCTACTTCTATTCACTTTGCTACTTCTATTCACTTTGCTACTTCCATTTGCTTTGCTACTTCCATTCACTTTGCTACTTCTATTCACTTTGCTACTTCTATTCACTTTGCTACTTCTATTCACTTTGCTACTTCTATTCACTTTGCTACTTCCATTCACTTTGCTACTTCCATTCGCTTTGCTACTTCTATTCGCTTTGCTACTTCTATTCACTTTGCTACTTCCATTCACTTTGCTACTTCCATTCACTTTGCTACTTCCATTCGCTTTGCTACTTCCATTCACTTTGCTACTTCCATTCACTTTGCTACTTCCATTCGCTTTGCTACTTCCATTCACTTTGCTACTTCTATTCACTTTGCTACTTCCACTCTCTTTGCTACTTCCATTCACTTTGCTACTTCCATTCACTTTGCTACTTCCACTCGCTTTGCTACTTCTATTCACTTTGCTACTTCCATTCACTTTGCTACTTCCATTCACTTTGCTACTTCCACTCGCTTTGCTACTTCCATTCACTTTGCTACTTCTATTCACTTTGCTACTTCCATTCACTTTGCTACTTCCATTCTATGCATCTGTAGAGGCTTGAAAGAATGAATGTAAATTCCCCAGCAGTGCAGCAACAAATAAGACATGTCTCTCTCTCTCTCTCTCTCTCTCCCTCTCTCTCTCTCTCTCTCTCTCTCTCTCTCTCTCTCTCTCTCTCTCTCTCTCTCTCTCTCTCTCTCTCTCTCTCTCTCTCTCTCTCCTTTGTACTATTGCTCGCTCGCCCTTTGCTACCTCACCTCCTTTTTGGAGGCCAGTCCACTAACTCACTTAGTCTGACAATACTCACTTCTGGAATTAAACCTTCACACATAAACAATAAGGTAGGTGGAACATCATCATAGCTACATGTTTGTCTTTTACTTCTTTGCACTTAATAATACAGTAATACAATTACATACTTAATAATACAGTAATACAATTACATACTTAATAATACAGTAATACAATTACATACTTAATAATACAGTAATACAATTACATACTTAATAATACAGTAATACAATTACATACTTAATAATACAGTAATACAATTACATACTTAATAATACAGTAATACAATTACATACTTAATAATACAGTAATACAATTACATACTTAATAATACAGTAATACAATTGCATAGTCAGCCTCCTCCATGAGTACAACAATATGTTTAATGTCACCTGCTTTGCTTTTCTATTTGAAATCAACACTAAAAATTCCTTTTTACTTTTGTTTTTTTTTCAAATAGATTAAAAATATATATTTATTGTTCTCCAAATGCATCATTTTGCTATTAAACTGAAAATTGAACAACTACATAACAAACATTTCAATATTTATTTGATAGTTGCGTTCACCCAGAAGAACTTTGTGCAAATATTTTTATTTACACACTTTTGCACAACATTTCTCAATGTTTCGCCGTGCGTTTTTATGCCTTCCAAAAGTGTAATTACGTCAACAAAAGTGTAATTACGTCAACAAAAGTGTAATTATGTCAACAAAAGTGTAGTTACGTCAACAAAAGTGTAATTATGTCAACAAAAGTGTAATTATGTCAACAAAAGTGTAATTACGTCAACAAAAGTGTAATTATGTCAACAAAAGTGTAATTACGTCAACAAAAGTGTAATTACGTCAACAAAAGTGTAATTACGTCAACAAAAGTGTAATTATGTCAACAAAAGTGTAATTATGTCAACAAAAGTGTAATTATGTCAACAAAAGTGTAATAATGTCAACAAAAGTGTAATTATGTCAACAAAAGTGTAATTATGTCAACAAAAGTGTAATTATGTCAACAAAAGTGTAATTATGTCAACAAAAGTGTAATTATGTCAACAAAAGTGTAATTATGTCAACAAAAGTGTAATTATGTCAACAAAAGTGTAATTATGTCAACACAAGCCTCCAAAGGTGCCATAGTGCGTGTATTAATCAATAAGATTGTCTTATATTGCTCCTGGTCCAGAAGTTTGTTTACCTGCATGTCAAACTACGTCCAGAAGTCGCAAAAAGGACATTTTTTATTTTTGGTATGAATCATTTTCCACATTTGGTTGAATATATGAAGGATACAAAGACATATAATATGTGAATATATGAAGGATACATACTGTAGACATATAATATGTGAAGGATACATACTGTAGACATATAATATATGAAGGATACATACTGTAGACATATAATATATGAAGGATACATACTGTAGACATATAATATGTGAAGGATACATACTGTAGACATATAATATGTGAAAGATGCATACTGTAGACGTATAATATGTGAAGGATACATACTGTAGACATATAATATATGAAAGATGCATACTGTAGACGTATAATATGTGAAGGTGAACGCCATGAAAAGGTCCCCATCATGCATGACAGACACTTTTGTGTGAAAACAGTCAATTGATGAATGACAGAGTGCTTCATTTAAAATGACACTGGACATATTCCTTGCCCCTTCCTGCTCCATCACTGACAAGGATATCCCCGGTTATAATAAGAGGAGACATTTACAGTTGCTGGCCCCAAACTATCCAATTTCCCACCTCTGCAAAATAAAATCTGTAAAATATTATAAATCAACACTTGAAATACGTTTGTATGCTTTTTATATGTCAATTATAAGTTTTTATTGATTTCTCACTTTAATGTTACAAAAAAAGGTCAATTATATTTTATTTCAATTATGTCGGTTTAAATCTTTCTTTTTTTTTTCCAGCGGAGGCTGCAAAAAAAACAAAAAAACAAGCTAAATATGTGATTGAATTGTATTCGATAAATTAACAGCTAATCTTTGTTGTTGTTTTATTGTTGATCCTTTTTTAATGAATGTACTGACTGAAATGTTATTGAACTCATACTCTTGTTTTTAAAGGGGTTTTTTTTCTTTTAGAAATACATCTTCACCTAATATTCAAAAAGAATAAAATAAGACAATTAAGAAGGTTGTAGTAGATATTACAGTAATTTACTTTATCAATAATACAAAGATGCGGATGTTTTGTTCAGATATAGTTTAGTAATCATAGACATATTTTTATCATGTATTAATTGCCATGAATGACTTTGGTCTTAGTATCTTTGATGTACAAAATATATACAAACATTATTTATGTTTTCTTTATGCGGCCTCCGCTTGCGGGAAAAAAATATATATTTAAAACGACATAATTGAAATAAAATATAATTGACCTTTGTTGTAACATTAAAGTAAGAAAACAATAAAAACGTATAATAGACATATAGATCTGAAGTTGATTTAAAGAGTTTAGAATTGAAAATTGTATATATATATATATATATATATATATATATATATACATATATAATTTTTAGCACTTTAATGAGTGGGGCCCTTTTTGGATCTAGAAAAATATCTGTGGGATGTTTTTCTTTTTTTTTTTTAACTGTCATTGCTTAAAAATAATAATGAATCAAAATCAGTATTGTTATGAA
The DNA here is from genome assembly GCF_033978685.3 of Nerophis lumbriciformis. Classification (NCBI taxonomy): domain Eukaryota; kingdom Metazoa; phylum Chordata; class Actinopteri; order Syngnathiformes; family Syngnathidae; genus Nerophis; species Nerophis lumbriciformis. Next base: position 47,023,942 of record NC_084561.2, on the reverse strand, counting down.
TTATTGACATATTCAAGGTTCTTCACATCCAATACTCCACTCTAGTTTTAGTATCTTTAATGTAGAAAATATATAAAAGCAGTAGTTATATTTTCTGTTTGCGGCCTCCGCTGGGAAAA
>NC_084561.2:47003823-47018823 GCF_033978685.3 Nerophis lumbriciformis | reverse complement strand
AAGAGCGGCAGTAATCACACAACATTGATGATGTCATCCATCCTGATATGATACACAAACATATTTATGTACCTTTGTTGTGGTGAATTGCTGGGGTTGCTCTATAAGTACATACCTGTGAAATGATCATCATCTTCTTTCATGCATGTGGCACATTCTACAAATACTATTCCAAATAAAAGAACATAACAAAGTGGAATAAAGTGCAAACAGGTGAAATAAAATGAGAAAAAGTTGCAATGTTGACTCTAAAAACACAAAAAAGTGTTTTTTCTTCTCAAAAAATAATAATGAATCAAAATCAGTGTTGTTATGAACTATTGACATATTCAAGGTTATTCACATCCAATAATCTACTTTGAAATAACTCTGGGGACAATATTTCATATTTTGTGTTTGCCATATCAAAAACATGTTTTGTCTGACCAAAAAAAGGCTTAAAACAAACAAAAAAAAGTAAAAAAAATAATTAAAACGTTTAACAGATCTGAAGTTCATTTAGAGATTTCAGAATTTGAATGTACATATATATATATATACATATATATATATATGTATATATATATATATATATATATATATATATATATATATATATATATATATATATATATATAAAACTTATTTTTACACTTTAATGAACATTTAGCAGGATCTTTTTAAATTTTGTTTAACCTGTCATTGCTCAAAAATAATAATGAATCAAAAATGAATGTTGTTATGAACTATTGACATATTTAAAGTTATTCACATCCAATACTTAACTGTAAAATTGTTTTGGGGACAATATTTCATATTCTGTGTGTTTGCAGTGAAATAAAAATAATAAAAACTATTCATGACAATAAAAAATAAATACGACGTACTTTTGAACACTTTTATGAGCGTGTATTTTGTTTTTACCATAAAAGAAACCTGGTTAACAAAAACCTAAAGTTAAAGTTAAAGTAGCAATGATTGTCACACACACACACACACACACACACACACACACACACACACACACTAGGTGTGGTGAAATTATTCTCTGCATTTGACCCATCACCCTTGAACAACCCCTGGGAGGTGAGGGGAGCAGTGAGCAGCAGCGGTGGCCACGCCCGGGAATCATTTTTGGTGCTTGATGCTGAGTGCCAAGCAGGGAGGTAATGGCTCCCTTTTTTATAGTCTTTGGTATGACTCGGCCGGGGTTTGAACTCACAACCTAGCCATCTCAGGGCGGACACTCTAACCACTAGGCCACTGATAGGCCTTAAAAAGGCCTTCAACATAAAACAAATACAAAATAAAATGTATATATAAAATGTATATCGACAGATCTTGAGATTTAAGTGTAAAATTAAGAAATTAACAAAAGTGATTCAACATTTTTGTGACGGAGACACTTCCGGGTCCCCGGCAGCAAACTTGAAGGGAGCTCTAAACATTCAAATAAAGAAATATAATGAATTGGTTTTCAAAATAAAAAAAACATCTAAATGGCCCCTGCATGCTTTTATTTTTCAGTGTGCGGCCCTCAGTGGAAACAGTGTGGACACTCCTGGTGGAGATCTTACAGCGTCCACTGCAGTGAAGGAAAGGATCTTTTTTGTTTCCAAAATATGTAAACATATTTCTTATGTAAACATATTTCTTATGTAAACATATTTCTTGACATGTATTTCATATGTGTAAATAAATCAACTGTGGTAACATTGACAAGTGTTCTTCATATTGACTTTATTTCAGTCTGTGCTAAAATGATTGATGACATTTATGTTTTAGTTCATGAGATGATCTTCAACTTCTTTCTTTTCAAATCCAAGCTTGAAAGTTCTTCTTTTAATTTGTCATTTGATATTTGCAAATAAAATCACATCATGTGACACAATGAACATTTTCTTCTTCCTGCTAATAAACGGACGCTCCTGTCAGGAACTTGCATGTTTGTGAGCCAGGATGCAGGAAGCAGGAGAGCAAGGATCAGGTAAGAGGATTCCAGAACATGACCAGAGGAGGAAGCGGTCTTGCAGGTACACTTGACTAACACTCCAGCACTGAGGAGCAGGTGAGGCAGGCATGGACTGATCAGCACCAGGTGTGCCAATCAACCAGGTGAGGCAGGCTTGGACTGATCAGCACCAGGTGTGCCAATCAAGTTCAAGTTAAAGTAGCAATGATTGTCACACACACACACACACACACACGAGGTGTGGTAAAAGTTGTCCTCTGCATTTGACCCATCACCTTGTTCACCCCCTGGGAAGTGAGGGGAGCAGTGAGCAGCAGTGGTGCCGCGCCCGGGAAAAATCAACAGCACCAGGTGTGCCAATCAACAGCAGGTGAGGGGAAAAGAGCTCTCTGCAGAGACATGCAGACAATTTAAATGTACAAACCCCGTTTCCATATGAGTTGGGAAATTGTGTTAGATGTAAATATAAACGGAATACAATGATTTGCAAATCCTTTTCAAGCCATATTCAGTTGAATATGCTACAAAGACAACATATTTGATGTTCAAACTCATAAACTTTATTTTTTTTTGCAAATAATCATTAACTTTAGAATTTGATGCCAGCAACACGTGCCAAAGAAGTTGGGAAAGGTGTCAATAAATACTGATAAAGTTGAGGAATGCTCATCAAAGACTTATTTGGAACATCCCACAGGTGTGCAGGCTAATTGGGAACAGGTGGGTGCCATGATTGGGTATAAAAGTAGATTCCATGAAATGCTCAGTCATTCACAAACAAGGATGGGGCGAGGGTCACCACTTTGTCAACAAATGCGTGAGCAAATTGTTGAACAGTTTAAGAAAAACCTTTCTCAAGCAGCTATTGCAAGGAATTTAGGGATTTCACCATCTACGCTCCGTAATATCATCAAAGGGTTCAGAGAATGTGGAGAAATCACTGCACGTAAGCAGCTAAGCCCGTGACCTTCCATCCCTCAGGCTGTACTGCATCAACAAGCGACATCAGTGTGTAAAGGATATCACCACATGGGCTCAGGAACACTTCAGAAACCCACTGTCAGTAACTACAGTTGGTCGCTACATCTGTAAGTGCAAGTTAAAACTCTCCTATGCAAGGCGAAAACCGTTTATCAACAACACCCAGAATTTCCGTCGGCTTCGCTGGGCCTGAGCTCATCTAAGATGGACTGATACAAAGTGGAAAAGTGTTCTGTGGTCTGACCAGTCCACATTTCTAATTGTTTTTGGAAACTGTGGACGTCGTGTCCTCCGGACCAAAGAGGAAAAGAACCATCCGGATTGTTCTAGGCGCAAAGTGTAAAAGGCAGCATGTGTGATGGTATGGGGGTGTATTAGTGCCCAAGACATGGGTAACTTACACATCTGTGAAGGCACCATTAATGCTGAAAGGTACATACAGCTTTTGGAGCAACATATGTTGCCATCCAAGCAACGTTACCATGGACGCCCCTGCTTATTTCAGCAAGACAATGCCAAGCCACGTGTTACATCAACGTGGCTTCATAGTAAAAGAGTGCGGGTACTAGACTGGCCTGCCTGTAGTCCAGACCTGTCTCCCATTGAAAATGTGAAGCCTAAAATAGCAGAAGGGAGACCCCCGGACTGTTGAACAACTTAAGCTGTACATCAAGCAAGAATGGGAAAGAATTCCACCTGAGAAGCTTCAAAAATGTGTCTCCTCAGTTCCCAAACCTTTACTGAGTGTTGTTAAAAGGAAAGGCCATGTAACACAGTGGTGAACATGCCCTTTCCCAACTACTTTGTCACGTGTTGCAACCATGAAATTCTAAGTTAATGATTATTTGCAAAAAAAAAATAAAGTTTATGAGTTTGAACATGAAATATGTTGTCTTTGTAGCATATTCAACTGAATATGGCTTGAAAATGATTTGCAAATCATTGTATTCTGTTTATATTTACATCTAACACCATTTCCCAACTCATATGGAAACAGGGTTTGTAAATAAGAGCACTGATAGGAAAGAAACACCAAACAAACAGAAATGAAGTGACAGATGGTCACAACTATAACACCTGTTAAGGGGGGCATCTAAAGGGGGCGTGGCCAACAAGTGTGTAACACCTGTTAAGGGGGGCACCTAAAGGGGGCGTGGCCAACAAGTGTGTAACACCTGTTAAGGGGGGCATCTAAAGGGGCATCTCTTGTTTTATTAGCATGTTACAGGTCTTGATTTAATAGCATGTTTCAGCTTTGTTCTATTAGCATATTTCAGCTCTTGTTTCATTAGCATGTTTCAGCTCTTGTTTTATTAGCATGTTTCAGCTCTTGTTGTATTAGCATGTTTCAGCTTTGTTCTATTAGCATGTTTCAGGTCTTGTTTTTTTAACATGTTTCAGCTCTTGTTTTATTAGCATGTTACAGGTCTTGATTAAATAGCATGGTTCAACTTTGTTCTATTAGCATGTTCCAGGTCTTGTTGTATTAGCATGTTTCTGGTGTTGTTGTATTAGCATGTTTCAGCTCTTGTTGTATTAGCATGTTTCAGATCTTGTTTTATTAGCATGTTTTAGGTCTTGTTGTATTAGCATGTTTCAGCTCTTGTTGTATAAGCATGTTTCAGGTCTTGTTGTATTAGCATGTTTCAGGTCTTGTTTTATTAGCATGTTTCAGGTCTTGTTGTTTTAGCATGTTTCACCTCTTGTTGTTTTAGCATGTTTCAGCTCTTGTTGTATTAGCATGTTTCAGGTCTTGTTGTATTAGCATGTTTCAGGTCTTGTTGTTTTAGCATGTTTCAGCTCTTGTTGTATTAGTATGTTCCAGCTCTTGTTGTATTAGCATGTTTAAGGTCTTGTTTTATTAGCATGTTTCAGGTCTTGTGAAAATGAAAATAGAGCTTCAATACTTTAGTCATATTTTTGGTGCTTAAGAAACTTCTTTATGATTTGAGCTCCAGACTTCTTCTGTTTGTACGGTGTTGTCATGACTGCCACAGGTGGTGGAAACGTGTATTACACATGAGTAGGCACCACAGCTGATACACACATATGTTTCAGCTCAGAACCTCCGGGCTGGATGGAGGTGTTCAACAGAACTTAGATGGAGGTGTTAAACAGAACTTAGATGGAGGTGTTAAACAGAACTTAGATGGAAATTTTAAACAGAACTTGGATGGAGGTGTTAAACAGAACTTGGAGGTTTTAAACAGAACTTGGATGGAGGTGTTAAACAGAACTTGGATGGAGGTCTTGAACAGAACTTGGATGGAGGTGTTACTTGGCCCACAGGACTTGGTGCCGAGCGCTCAATAAAAACAGTCCGAGTTGTCTGAGGCATAAATACAACATAAATACAACATAAATACAAAATAAATACAACATAAATACAATATAAATACAACATAAATACAACATAAATACAACATAAATACAATATAAATACAATATAAATATAACATAAATACGACATAAATACAACATAAATACAATATAAATATAACATAAATACAACATAAATACAATATAAATAAAATGTGTATACAATTTAAAAACAACATAAATTCAACATAAATACAACATAAATACGACATAAATACAACATAAATACAATATAAATACAACATAAATACAACATAAATACAATATAAATACAATATAAATATAACATAAATACAACATAAATACAACATAAATACAACATAAATACAATATAAATATAACATAAATACAACATAAATACAACATAAATACAATATAAATAAAATGTGTATACAATTTAAAAACAACATAAATACAACATAAATACAACATAAATACAACATAAATACAAAATAAATACAACATAAATACAATATAAATACAACATAAATACAACATACAAACAACATAAATACAATATAAATACAATATAAATATAACATAAATACAACATAAATACAATATAAATATAACATAAATACAACATAAATACAACATAAATACAATATAAATAAAATGTGTATACAATTTAAAAACAACATAAATACAACATAAATACAACATAAATACAAGTACAACATAAATACAACATAAATAAAACATAAATACAACATAAATACAATATAAATACAAGTACAACATAAATACAACATAAATACAACATAAATACAATATAAATACAACATAAATACAACATAAATACAACATAAATAAAATATAAATACAACATGTCCTCAGGAATTGAATCCACAGCTCCTCCCTTTTTTTTTTTTAGCAAGGTTGACTTTCTATTTTGGACTAATAATCCAGAAAAGTGATTTCCCGTTCAGATCAGTAAGTTAAGCGTGGATTGGCGCCATTAGCATTAATGACGCTGCTTAATGGCGTGTTCCCGCCGCTAATATGGCCCACATTACGCCGCTAACTTTTGCTGAGCGTCGCTGCGACTTTAGAGGCGAAGTTTAAACAACACTTTCCCTTTTTTAAATGTCTTCAGCCCGCAGGCGCACTCAGACTGAAGTGATGACTGGATTAAAAAGATCATTAGCAGCACCATTGAACAATGGCCTACCTTTCTCTCAAGCACTAAAGGCTGAAACATCTCACTGTTGCAACAGCTCAAACATGCTAATACAACAACACCTGAAACATGCTAATACAACAAGAGCTCAAACATGCTAATACAACAACACCTGAGACATGCTAATACAACAACACCTGGAACATGCTAATACAACAACACCTGAAACATGCTAATACAACAACACCTGAGACATGCTAATACAACAACACCTGAAACATGCTAATACAACAACACCTGAAACATGCTAATACAACAATACCTGAAACATGCTAATACAACAAGAGCTGAAACATGCTAATACAACAAGAGCTGAAACATGCTAATACAACAAGAGCTGAAACATGCTAATAAAACAATACCTGAAACATGCTAATACAAAAAGAGCTGAAACATGCTAATAAAACAAGAGCTGAAACATGCTAATAAAACAAGAGCTGAAACATGCTATTACAACAAGAGCTGAAACATACTAATACAACAAGAGCTGAAACATGCTAATATAACAAGACCTGAAACATGCTAATACAACAAGAACTGAAACATGCTAATACAACAAGAGCTGAAACATACTAATACAACAAGAGCTGAAACATGCTAATATAACAAGACCTGAAACATGCTAATACAACAAGAACTGAAACATGCTAATACAACAAGAGCTGAAACATGCTAATAAAACAAAAGCTGAAACATTCACACACACATTCACACACAAATTCACACACACTTTCACACACACATCCACACACACATTTACACACTCACACATTCACACACACATTCACACACCATTTACACACTCATTCACACACACACACACACATTCACACACACACATTCACACACACATTCACACACAGATTAACACACAAATTCACACACACTTTCACACACACAATCACACACACATTTACACACTCACACATTCACACACACGTTCACACACCATTTACACACACACACACACACACACACACACACACACACACACACACACACACACACACACACACACACACACACACACACACACACACATACTGGTTATCATTTGGAATGGGGATCAAGTTTTTGATCATCACTTGTGGAGACAAGGAACAAAAGATATATGAGTTTGAACTAAGGATGGATACAGAAATACAGTACTATTAATGGCAGGATAACATTATTAAATACATTAGTTTGAACTAAGGATGGATACAGAATTATAGTACTATTAATGCCAAGATAACATTATTAAATATATGAGTTTGAACTAAGGATGGATACAGAATTATAGTACTATTAATGCCAGGATAACATTATTAAATACATTAGTTTGAACTAAGGATGGATACAGAATTATAGTACTATTAATGCCAAGATCACATTATTAAATACATTAGTTTGAACTAAGGATGGATACAGAATTATAGTACTATTAATGCCAAGATCACATTATTAAATACATTAGTTTGAACTAAGGATGGATACCAAACAGAATCACAGTACTATTAATGGCAGGATACCATTATTAAATACATTAGTTTTAACTAAGGATGGATACAGAATTATAGTACTATTAATGCCAAGATAACATTATTAAATATATGAGTTTGAACTAAGGATGGATACAGAATCACAGTACTATTAATGCCAGGATAACATTATTAAATAAATTAGTTTTAACTAAGGATGGATACAGAATTATAGTACTATTAATGCCAAGATCACATTATTAAATATATGAGTTTGAACTAAGGATGGATACCACACAGAATCACAGTACTATTAATGCCAAGATCACATTATTAAATATATGAGTTTGAACTAAGGATGGATACAGAATCACAGTACTATTAATGCCAGGATAACATTATTAAATACATGAGTTTGAACTAAGGATGGATATCATACAGAATTATAGTACTATTAATGCCAAGATAACATTATTAAATATATGAGTTTGAACTAAGGATGGATACATAATTATAGTACTATTAATGGCAGGATACCATTATTAAATATGCATTTGCATTATTTGTGAGAAAACAAAGACTGATAAAAGTTGACTAAAATACAGTTTATGTACAGTATATAGTTTACCTTTGGAAGAAAGTCTCACTGCATGATCCCTCCTCTTCTTTTCAAAGTTGTGTCAGTCTCTTGGGGGGTGGATGTGTTCCTCCTCAGTGGTTGGAAAGGCCGCCTCTTCTGTGGGTTCAATGGAATAAACATTCAGTGTCATGCTTACCATAGGCCACATTAAATAAACCACAAAAATGAGTATTGACATGACATACCATGATCAGGGAATGGACAGTTTCCGTCCTCTCTGGTAAGATCTTCCTCTTCAGTTTCCACAACACTTTCTGTGGTACACATTACATCACACAGCTTATCATTGACTTCAAACCAAACAAAAGGATGGAAATAAATGATAGACAAAGGAAACAACAAAGATGACAACATACCATTTGGACCAATTGTGATTTCATCTAAGTTCTTGCCATGGAACTCAGATAGTGGACCTTGCTCGAGTGCCATCAAAACTTTGCTGATTTTTGCCAGCTGCAGTGTCTTTTCAGGAAGTCTATAGAACTCACCATGGATTCTAATATCAAAGTTGTCCAGCTGGTCCATGTCTGTGTCTGTCATGTGTAGCACAGTTGAAAGGGTGGCAGCATGTTTGGTGGATGTAAGTGACACAGGACACTTTGCATGACATGCTTTTGCATAGTCTCGGATGCACTCACAACCACAAAATGTGTCATCGCTGTGGGTCTTGCAAACAGCTAAGTGTTGTCTTTCAGAACCCCACAAGTTTCCCTGTACTTAACGAGAACCCTTTTAGGAGTCAAGAGAACAGGAACAGGTCTGCCTCGTTTTCCCCTGATGACAATCCTTGGAAAATGTCTGCAGAGTTTTTTTTCCACTCCAGAGAGAGCCCAGTCCACATCTTCAGGAGGATCAGTTGTGTCTCTTGACAAAAAAAGCCAACAGGGGTGTGGCTTCCTTCTCTTGGTCTTTTAAAGAGGATGATCATACTTCTGTCAGGTGTGACCAGGCCTTTGTGGAAGAATGTTCACTGCTGCACTCATCTTGCATTGGACTGACAAACTGATGCATTTTGTCAACATCCTCAGTGAAGGACATAAGTTGTGCTACATTCCACTTTCCTTCAGCTTTGTTCCTCAGGGCTGTTGCAGAGATCAACTCGTTGCACTTCTCACGATGGACATCTTGGAACTGAGTGGCATTCCTTACCAAATCTTCATTGTTGTTCATCAAACCTTGTGCTTTCAAGAGTTTGCTGACTTTAACCAGGGAATTCCCAAGTGGAGTTGCCAGTGATGGAATGCAGAATGTGTTAGTGTCACTATCAAAGCCACAAGAACATTTTACAGCTTTGACCATCTCCACATAGTTCTTAGGATTCACAAAATCCTCCAATTTTTTCAAAGTAGTTACTCTCCTGGCATTATGAGTCAGTCTTCCTAATTACTGCATCTTCTCTCTGACACATTGTTGATTTTTTTATTATTTCTGTGATTGGATCAGGAATCCTGACACTTTTTACTCCCCACAGTTGTTTGGATACACTTGAAGGCACAGGCCCAGTATATGTGCACATGGACTGGACACGGTCCTTTCCTGGTTTTCGGGTGACTGATGCAGGTTTGAGGCGACAACTTGGAATGTGTGTCCACAGTACCTTTCTGGTAAACAGTACTTGGCATGTGTGTCCACAGTACCTTTCTGGTAAACAGTCCTTGGCATGTGTGTCCACAGTACCTTTCTGGTAACCAGTCCTTGGCGATGTGCACAGTGCATGAAATCATTTCCTTGAGCTTCTTTAGGTGGTTGTTTGAATGGCACTAGTTCACCCTTTCCTCACTCCATAATAGCAGCATTGTGATCGCAGTTCCCTTTATTAGGAATATTCTCTAGCTGCTTCCTTCTCTCCATGGAACTGGTTGGAAAGCTAAGAGCTGTGGCTACTTCCAATCTGTTTTTGTGTGCACTTTCTAGATGCCTTGCCATCTTGGCATAAGACTTACTGCCATACAAGCAATAATGTCTTCTGTTGTAAACTCTATTTCCATGTTTTTTGAGGGGAGCACAAACAACTACGGTGTCAATAGTTTCCTAACTTGAGCAGGGTTCCTCTGTTCCAGTGACGTCAGGTGTTATGTCCAAGTCCATGTGGTCTACTGTTGTGCTGTCACAGGCTGGAGGACTTATTGAGCCAGGACATCTGTCTTCCATCTAAAATGTGTAAAACAAAATCAATGTGAGGTTTTTAAAATATCCTAAATCTTTGATGTCCATCATACCTATACATTTAACTTCTTAGAAGTCCTTATAGACAACCAATTAGCATTACATTAGAGCTACTTTGACTATAAACCAGTCCAAATGACAAAAAAAAGCAACACAAAGTGATTCAAAAGGTTTCTTGGAGCAAGGCTGATGTTCTTAATAAATGCACCTGTTGCTAAAGTTTCTCTAAGGTGCCCCCCAAAAAATACATCCTTAACGCTTTGTAGTACAATATATAAATATATATATTGATAAAACATGCTTATTTTCCGAGCTATTCTTAGCTTAGCTTAGCTTCTCCAGCGAATCAGGTTGAATTAGTTATTGTGCTATACTAAATCACAAGATGTAACTAGCTTACCTCATTTTTTTGGCTTAACTTGGTTATGAACAAATTGTTCTTGTACAAATGATAGTCAAAAACTTCCATTTATTTCCGTGTCCCATCAGCCGACATCTCCTGCAGACAAACCTCCTTTGTTATGGGGACCAGGTAAATGGTAAATGGTAAATGGTAAATGGTAAATGCTAAATGTTAAATGGGTTATACTTGTATAGCGCTTTTCTACCTTCAAGGAACATTTGAAGTATCGTTATTTGCTAATGGTATGAACGATACCACTGGATCGATACCCACATTTGAAATATCGGCCACAACTTATGTAAATTACAAGTACTTCTTATTTGTTTTAACATAAGTGTAACAGCAGAAGTTAAACATATATCACTTTGACAAGTACTTTCACATGTTTCATTCAATAATACAACTGCAAATAATACCATTTGTTACTGAATACATCAGCAGCTAAACTAGGAGCCTTTGTAACCTCATTTCATATATATATATATATATATATATATATATATGTATATATATATATATATATGCATATGTATATGTATGTATGTATGTATGTATGTATGGCAGGAGTGTGTGATATATAAATAGCAGAAGTGTGTGATATATATATAAATGATAGTATCAGTTTTGGTCCATCCCTGGTCTGCATGTCCCGTGTGTTGTGATTGTGTTCCTGTGCAATGCATTGTGGGAAAGTCTACCTTGAACGTGTTCCTTTTCTGACACAAGCTGTCCGTCGCCTTCTGCCCGACTTGAGAAGCTCTCAACCTTGAGGAGGTTTCAATGATTCCTCCTCTCAGGTGTAATTCCGCACGCTGTCACATCTGACGACGGCTGTCACCTGCAGGAGGAGCGAGCGTGCCAACAACGCCCGCTAATAAAGAACATTCTCAGGGCTGCAGAGGTGACTTTGAGATCCAGCCTGGTTTGGATCGCACTCGGACTCGGTTGATCGGTGCTTTAGGAGAGTCTGATCTGCAGACCCAGCAGTTTTTCCAGGGATCAGGACTTCTGGTCTCTGCAGGTCTTAGCAGGTCTTAGCACAGATGATGCAATTCAAGATGACCTTTCACCCTTCAGTCCTTGCTATATTCTTTCAAAAAAAGAAAAAGTCATTATAAATATCAGCAAGATTCAGGTGCTGACAATTATTCTTTTATATTATTTAGCAAGTTCAAATAATTGGCACATTATTATTTTTTTAGCAGATTGTTTTGGAATGAAGGAAGTCATTTCTGATCAAATAAGATCATCTTTTTCTTCTTAGACTCTGAACCTCATCAAGCAGTGCAGCTAATTGAGGATTTGTCTTAACTGACAATGTTTTGTGTGCAATAGTTTTCATTCAACACCTCACAAACACTGACAAGGTGTGTCATTTTTTACGCTACGGTGCCATCTTTTGGATTAGTTTGCGTGTTGAAAATGTACTGCCTGTATTGCCTTGAACCGGAAGTAAAACAGTCCATAGCATTTCTACTGGTATGGATTCTTCATCACTCCAAGCAACCTTTGTTAGGTTTTACAATATAACTAAAACTATTGTGTGTGACTATCAGTGGTACTTTAACTTGATCTTTTTAAAGCGTCCCATGTGTGATGTCTGTAGGAGTGTGTTCATGCATATTTGTACCTGCTATCATAATGTAATCAAGCTAGCATCATTAGCATTAGCTAATATGCTAACACGTTCACGAGTGTCTGTGTTAGTATTATTAACTTAAAATGACATTCTTTTTGTATTGTTTCACTTTTACAAATTCCTCAGTAAATTCACCAAAATGGAGTTATTGAGTCTGTTTAGCTGATTGGAGAGCTAGCTTGGCAAGCTAGTGGGTCCATGACCATGACTGACGTTTTGTTTGATTTCGCCATTTTACTGCCCTGTTACAGACACTAAATAAACATTTACAGAATATTCAAAAACAAATTTAACATACAAAACATTCTTAAAAAAGTTAGCAGAATTTTACTGTAAAATATATAGTATTTTTTTGACAACATTGTTGCTAAATGCAACAGTAACATGGTCTTTTTACAAAAGAGAAAAAAAGGCAGCCCAGTCGCCAGAATTTTTTTGCAAATGTTCCAATGTTTTTTTATACAACATATTACTGTAAATGTTTTTTATACAACATATTACTGTAAATGTTTTTATACAATATATTACTGTAAATGTTTTTTATACAACATATTACTGTAAATGATTTTTATACAACATATTAAATGGGAAAACTGCTGTATCATGTTTCCATTTACAGTAATACACCGTAAAAACAACTTCTGTAGATTTTAGAGTTAACTGGCATCGGTAATTTTTTTCCAATTTACATTAAAATGCTGCAAAAAACACCAAAAGTTTTTGGAGTAAAACATATTGTCATTTTTACATGTGCAGTTTAAAGAATAACTTGCTTTGAAATCATGGGGGAAGCAAATATCGAGATATTTGTTTTTACTTTCACAAAAAGAAATGTTCAAAAAGGTAAATGTGTTGTAATAGTGGTGACTATTAAAGGTAAATGTGTTGTAATAGTGGTGACTAATAAAGGTAAATGTGTTGTAATAGTGGTGACTATTAAAGGTAAATGTGTTGTAATAGTGGTGACTATGAAAGGTAAATGTGTTGTAATAGTGGTGACTAATAAAGGTAAATGTGTTGTAATAGTGGTGACTATTAAAGGTAAATGTGTTGTAATAGTAGTGACTATTAAAGGTAAATGTGTTGTAATAGTGGTGACTATTAAAGGTAAATGTGCTGTAATAGTGGTGACTATTAAAGGTAAATGTGCTGTAATAGTGGTGACTATGAAAGGTAAATGTGTTGTAATAGTGGTGACTATGAAAGGTAAATGTGTTGTAATAGTGGTGACTATTAAAGGTAAATGTGCTGTAATAGTGGTGACTATGAAAGGTAAATGTGTTGTAATAGTGGTGACTATTAAAGGTAAATGTGTTGTAATAGTGGTGACTAATAAAGGTAAATGTGTTGTAATAGTGGTGACTATTAAAGGTAAATGTGCTGTAATAGTGGTGACTATGAAAGGTAAATGTGTTGTAATAGTGGTGACTATTAAAGGTAAATGTGCTGTAATAGTGGTGACTATTAAAGGTAAATGTGTTGTAATAGTGGTGACTATTAAAGGTAAATGTGTTGTAATAGTGGTGACTATTAAAGGTAAATGTGCTGTAATAGTGGTGACTATTAAAGGTAAATGTGTTGTAATAGTGGTGACTATTAAAGGTAAATGTGTTGTAATAGTGGTGACTATTAAAGGTAAATGTGTTGTAATAGTGGTGACTATGAAAGGTAAATGTGTTGTAATAGTGGTGACTATTAAAGGTAAATGTGCTGTAATAGTGGTGACTATTAAAGGTAAATGTGTTGTAATAGTGGTGACCATTAAAGGTAAATGTGTTGTAATAGTGGTGACTATTAAAGGTAAATGTGTTGTAATAGTGGTGACTATGAAAGGTAAATGTGTTGTAATAGTGGTGACTATGAAAGGTAAAAGGTATGCAGTTGCATGAAGTGAATGGAAAGTAACACATACATGTATTAAGACAAGATCATGACATACATTATTGCAGGTCAGGGTGTTGAGTTGGACACCTGTGGTCCCCACAAAGTGTTTGTTCAGCAAGTCTTGTTGAGATTATCTCCAAGGATCGCACTGCTTCAGAATGTACAACTGTACCAATACAACTTTCTCACTTCCGATACCACATTGACACTGGAGCCCTGAGTAGTAATTGTTTTTGTTCTTTTGGTGACACCTAGTGCTCAAAACCATTCATGTAGTTAAGTTAATGATGCAGACACGTTTGTTACTGGATACTTTC
>NC_084561.2:46983823-46996323 GCF_033978685.3 Nerophis lumbriciformis | reverse complement strand
AACAGTAACACTGTTTACTTTTCAAACACTTACTTATTTTTAATGCTGGAAGAGCCATATGGGACCAAAAGTACAAAAAAAACCCACAAATCTGTCTGAATATGAAAAAAAAATTAAACCTTATATACAGTATGTGTTATAATGAAGACAACACATGATGTAAGTGCCTATATTAGCCTACTATCAAAATGACTTTAAAAGTCTTATATAAGTGTTATAATGAAGACAACACATGATGCAAGTGTCTATATTAGTTATATTAGCCTACTATCAAAATGACTTTAAAAGTCTTATATAAGTGTTATAATGAAGACAACACATGATGCAAGTGTCTATATTAGCCTACTATCAAAATGACTATGCGTCACAGGCTGACACAAATCTTTGTTGACAGAAATGTTGAAATGTAATATTTATTCTACACATTTTTACAACATTGGAAAACATCAGTAAAACTTCTCAGAAGGTGAGATAACTCCTGGAAATGACTGACTCAGAATGGCCAAAGGTAGAGATGTGTGTGTCCAAGTTAAAGGAAACGTCTTCTAATAGATTTATTACAAGCCGTGCATGCTGTGTAACGTTTGCTGTGGTCTGGAACAACATGGCACACAAACAACACAGATAATGCAGCCAATATTACATACAGATAATGTGTCATGAGACATGCAAATATAAATTAAATACACCGGGGACAATAGTAAAGGAAATTAAATGAGCTCAAATATACCTACAAACGAGGCATAATGATGCAATATGTACATACAGCTAGCCTAAAAAGCATATTAGCATTGATTAGCTTGCAGTCATGCACTGACCAAACAAGCCTGATTAGCACTCCACACAAGTCAATAACATCACCAAAGCTCACCTTTGTTTATTCACGCACAGCTTAAAACGTTTGGTGGACAAAATGAGACAAAGAAGGAGTGGCATAAAACACGTCTTTCTGTGGCAGCGTCAGAGAAAGTTGTGCATGTCAATAAACTGTTGTGTCGAAGTCCACACAAATGGGTGAGTTCAATGACCGCCAAAATGGATAGGACAAAACGGTGCTGGCCAAATACTGTCATCAGTGAAGCATAAACACAAACATGTTAAACAGTTAGGAAGGTTTGTGTCATGTTTGTCCTCCTGTTTTACCCCCATCTTTTTACATTTTCATACGTTTTTTATAAAAGCTCCAGGGAACCACTAGGGCGGCGTTAAAGAGCCACATGCACCTCGAGGTGGAGCCCACGTACTACTATTGGTACGCATACCACAGTTTGAGAATCACTTTCTTATCCTTTATTTTGAATATAACAGCCAAAAATACTCTCCATCAATTCAATTTAAACAAAATATGTTAAATGAATTAAAAAATTAAAAAAACATGGAAGAAACAAAAGCTTTTTATTAAATTTAGAAAGGTTGTGTTCTTTATGACAATGAAATATTTTATTGTATTTTATGTTATGATATATATATATATATATATATATATATATATATATATATATATATATATATATATATATATATATATATGTATATATATATATATATATATATATATATATATATATATATATATATATTATTTTTCATAAAACAACAATGTATTTGCAAGAGTGGATATTTAATAACTGTCATGTCTGTGTAATCATGTTTTGTTTTAAGTCATGTTTTGTTTAGTTTCTGGCTTTTCACTCCCTTGTCTTGTTTGCATGATTACCCATTAGTTTCACCTGTTCCACGTTTGGACTCATTGTGCACTCTTGTTTGTCACCATAGCAACCATTAGTTTTCACCTGTCACGTCACGCACCTGTTTCACGTCTTGAGTCACGCACCTGTTTTCGTTAATCATGTCTGTAGTATTTAAGTTCAGTGTTTTTCAGTTTGTTTTTCTGACGACCTCACCACATTTATGCTCTGTCCATGTTTTCATGTCCATCGTTCACGCTGCTCCTTTTTTGTCTATGCCAAGTAAGTTTTCTTTATTCAAGCCATAGTTTGCAAGTTTTGTTTAATTGTTCATAGTTTATTCTCCGCCACTGTGCGCGCTTTTTGTTTGATCCTTTTTTTTGTATTTATAGTTAATAAATAAATCATGTACCTTCATTCCCGTCTCACCCGTGCCAACTTTCCATTGCATCCCGGAAAAGCAAACACCCAAGACCAAGTCATGACAATAACTAATAATGCAAGACATTATTATTTGTATCCGCATGACAAGACGGCGTGACTGTGACTCCAATTCCAAGAGTCATCAGTGTCGTCTTCTTCATTTTGACAGCGACTTCTCCTAATGTTATCTTTGATCATATTCCAATCCTCCTTGATCCTTATTACTGGCCTGTGACAGTTCAGCACAACTTCTTTGGGTGTCTGCTTTTCATTGCACAGATGGGTATTGCCATCTTTTGCAGAGTGACTGGCGGGCAGTACGTCTGGACGAGCGCTTCCCTCAGTGCTGCTCAGTGATGAATGTCTTCATGGTCTGGTCAAAGTGTGGATATCTTCACCAGCTCGGCCCATCTGTCATGTTTTGACCGTGACACTGCTGAACGTGAGTCGGGTCCTATCAGGGAGGCCATCCATCAAAGAGGTAAACAGAGACATCTCCCATTAGCCACCCGCAACACTCCTCATCACGCAGATAACACCGCTATTATGTAGCGCCACGGGCTAATGTGGAATGTTACTGCACTCTCGCTGCTGATTGGACGCAGCATCTGTGCTCGGCGTGATGGGAACATGATGACCACGCAAATTATGTGTGCGAGTATTTCATCAAATCAACGTTTGTTGGGTCAATTGTTGCAACTGAGGACCAATTAAGGAAGCTTCTCTGTCTTCCTCGTGTTCAACCTTACTCAAAATGTGTAGAAAATATGTAAGATGCAATGGATAACTGTCAATTCATTTTATATTCTCCCATCCTCGACAGCACACTCTCCTTTCAAGCCCACATAAACAGCATTACCCGGTCTGCTTACTTGTATCTTCGGAACAGTAGTCGTCTTCGCCCATCCCTTACCCCTCATACTGCTGCCATACTAGTCAATAGCCTGGTTCATCCCTTACCCCTCATACTGCTGCCATACTAGTCCATAGCCTGGTTCATCCCTTACCCCTCATACTGCTGCCATACTAGTCCATAGCCTGGTTCATCCCTTACCCCTCATACTGCTGCCATACTAGTCCATAGCCTGGTCCATCCCTTACCCCTCGTACTGCTGCCATACTAGTCCATAGCCTGGTTCATCCCTTACCCCTCATACTGCTGCCATACTAGTCCATAGCCTGGTTCATCCCTTACCCCTCATACTGCTGCCATACTAGTCCATAGCCTGGTTCATCCCTTACCCCACATACTGCTGCCATACTAGTCCATAGCCTGGTCCATCCCTTACCCCTCATACTGCTGCCATACTAGTCCATAGCCTGGTTCATCCCTTACCCCTCATACTGCTGCCATACTAGTCCATAGCCTGGTTCATCCCTTACCCCACATACTGCTGCCATAATAGTCCATAGCCTGGTTCATCCCTTACCCCACATACTGCTGCCATACTAGTCCATAGCCTGGTTCATCCCTTACCCCACATACTGCTGCCATACTAGTCCATAGCCTGGTTCATCCCTTACCCCTCATACTGCTGCCATACTAGTCCATAGCCTGGTTCATCCCTTACCCCTCATACTGCTGCCATACTAGTCCATAGCCTGGTCCATCCCTTACCCCTCGTACTGCTGCCATACTAGTCCATAGCCTGGTTCATCCCTTACCCCTCATACTGCTGCCATACTAGTCCATAGCCTGGTTCATCCCTTACCCCTCATACTGCTGCCATACTAGTCCATAGCCTGGTTCATCCCTTACCCCACATACTGCTGCCATACTAGTCCATAGCCTGGTCCATCCCTTACCCCTCATACTGCTGCCATACTAGTCCATAGCCTGGTTCATCCCTTACCCCTCATACTGCTGCCATACTAGTCCATAGCCTGGTTCATCCCTTACCCCACATACTGCTGCCATAATAGTCCATAGCCTGGTTCATCCCTTACCCCACATACTGCTGCCATACTAGTCCATAGCCTGGTTCATCCCTTACCCCACATACTGCTGCCATACTAGTCCATAGCCTGGTTCATCCCTTACCCCTCATACTGCTGCCATACTAGTCCATAGCCTGGTTCATCCCTTACCCCTCATACTGCTGCCATACTAGTCCATAGCCTGGTTCATCCCTTACCCATGTCTCCAAGAAGGAATTATTTACTTCCACAGTCACTAAGTCTTTGTGAAAGTTGTCCCATGTCTCCAAGAAGGAATTCTTTACTTCCACAGTCACTAAGTCCTTGTGAAAGTTGTCCCATGTCTCCAAGAAGGAATTATTTACTTCCACAGTCACTAAGTCCTTGTGAAAGTTGTCCCATGTCTCCAAGAAGGAATTCTTCACAGCCAGAGTCACTAAGTCCTTGTGAAAGTTGTCCCATGTCTCCAAGAAGGAATTCTTCACTTCCAAAGTCACTAAGTCCTTGTGAAAGTTGTCCCATGTCTTCAAGAAGGAATTATTTACTTTCACAGTCACTAAGTCTTTGTGAAAGTTGTCCCATGTCTCCAAGAAGGAATTCTTCACAGCCACAGTCACTAAGTCCTTGTGAAAGTTGTCCCATGTCTCCAAGAAGGAATTCTTCACTTCCACAGTCACTAAGTCTTTGTGAAATTTGTCCCATGTCTCCAAGAAGGAATTCTTCACAGCCACAGTCACTAAGTCCTTGTGAAAGTTGTCCCATGTCTCCAAGAAGGAATTCTTCACTTCCACAGTCACTAAGTCCTTGTGAAAGTTGTCCCATGTCTCCAAGAAGGAATTCTTCACTTCCACAGTCACTAAGTCTTTGTGAAAGTTGTCCCATGTCTCCAAGAAGGAATTCTTTACTTCCACAGTCACTAAGTCTTTGTGAAAGTTGTCCCATGTCTCCAAGAAGGAATTCTTTACTTCCACAGTCACTACGTCCTTGTGAAAGTTGTCCCATGTCTCCAAGAAGGAATTCTTCACTTCCACAGTCACTAAGTCTTTGTGAAAGTTGTCCCATGTCTCCAAGAAGGAATTCTTTACTTCCACAGTCACTAAGTCTTTGTGAAAGTTGTCCCATGTCTCCAAGAAGGAATTCTTTACTTCCACAGTCACTAAGTCTTTGTGAAAGTTGTCCCATGTCTCCAAGAAGGAATTCTTCACTTCCACAGTCACTAAGTCTTTGTGAAAGTTGTCCCATGTCTCCAAGAAGGAATTCTTTACTTCCACAGTCACTAAGTCCTTGTGAAAGTTGTCCCATATCTCCAAGAAGGAATTCTTTACTTCCAAAGTCACTAAGTCCTTGTGAAAGTTGTCCCATGTCTCCAAGAAGGAATTCTTTACTTCCACAGTCACTAAGTCTTTGTGAAAGTTGTCCCATGTCTCCAAGAAGGAATTCTTTACTTCCAAAGTCACTAAGTCCTTGTGAAAGTTGTCCCATGTCTCCAAGAAGGAATTCTTTACTTCCACAGTCACTAAGTCCTTGTGAAAGTTGTCCCATGTCTCCAAGAAGGAATTCTTCACAGCCAGAGTCACTAAGTCCTTGTGAAAGTTGTCCCATGTCTCCAAGAAGGAATTCTTCACTTCCAAAGTCACTAAGTCCTTGTGAAAGTTGTCCCATGTCTTCAAGAAGGAATTATTTACTTTCACAGTCACTAAGTCTTTGTGAAAGTTGTCCCATGTCTCCAAGAAGGAATTCTTCACAGCCACAGTCACTAAGTCCTTGTGAAAGTTGTCCCATGTCTCCAAGAAGGAATTCTTCACTTCCACAGTCACTAAGTCTTTGTGAAATTTGTCCCATGTCTCCAAGAAGGAATTCTTCACAGCCACAGTCACTAAGTCCTTGTGAAAGTTGTCCCATGTCTCCAAGAAGGAATTCTTCACTTCCACAGTCACTAAGTCCTTGTGAAAGTTGTCCCATGTCTCCAAGAAGGAATTCTTCACTTCCACAGTCACTAAGTCTTTGTGAAAGTTGTCCCATGTCTCCAAGAAGGAATTCTTTACTTCCACAGTCACTAAGTCTTTGTGAAAGTTGTCCCATGTCTCCAAGAAGGAATTCTTTACTTCCACAGTCACTAAGTCTTTGTGAAAGTTGTCCCATGTCTCCAAGAAGGAATTCTTCACTTCCACAGTCACTAAGTCCTTGTGAAAGTTGTCCCATGTCTCCAAGAAGGAATTCTTCACTTCCACAGTCACTAAGTCCTTGTGAAAGTTGTCCCATGTCTCCAAGAAGGAATTCTTTACTTCCACAGTCACTAAGTCTTTGTGAAAGTTGTCCCATGTCTCCAAGAAGGAATTCTTTACTTCCACAGTCACTAAGTCTTTGTGAAAGTTGTCCCATGTCTCCAAGAAGGAATTCTTTACTTCCACAGTCACTAAGTCTTTGTGAAAGTTGTCCCATGTCTCCAAGAAGGAATTCTTTACTTCCAAAGTCACTAAGTCCTTGTGAAAGTTGTCCCATGTCTCCAAGAAGGAATTCTTTACTTCCACAGTCACTAAGTCCTTGTGAAAGTTGTCCCATGTCTCCAAGAAGGAATTCTTCACAGCCAGAGTCACTAAGTCCTTGTGAAAGTTGTCCCATGTCTCCAAGAAGGAATTCTTCACTTCCAAAGTCACTAAGTCCTTGTGAAAGTTGTCCCATGTCTTCAAGAAGGAATTATTTACTTTCACAGTCACTAAGTCTTTGTGAAAGTTGTCCCATGTCTCCAAGAAGGAATTCTTCACAGCCACAGTCACTAAGTCCTTGTGAAAGTTGTCCCATGTCTCCAAGAAGGAATTCTTCACTTCCACAGTCACTAAGTCTTTGTGAAATTTGTCCCATGTCTCCAAGAAGGAATTCTTCACAGCCACAGTCACTAAGTCCTTGTGAAAGTTGTCCCATGTCTCCAAGAAGGAATTCTTCACTTCCACAGTCACTAAGTCCTTGTGAAAGTTGTCCCATGTCTCCAAGAAGGAATTCTTCACTTCCACAGTCACTAAGTCTTTGTGAAAGTTGTCCCATGTCTCCAAGAAGGAATTCTTCACTTCCACAGTCACTAAGTCCTTGTGAAAGTTGTCCCATGTCTCCAAGAAGGAATTCTTTACTTCCACAGTCACTAAGTCTTTGTGAAAGTTGTCCCATGTCTCCAAGAAGGAATTCTTTACTTCCACAGTCACTAAGTCTTTGTGAAAGTTGTCCCATGTCTCCAAGAAGGAATTCTTTACTTCCACAGTCACTAAGTCTTTGTGAAAGTTGTCCCATGTCTCCAAGAAGGAATTCTTTACTTCCAAAGTCACTAAGTCCTTGTGAAAGTTGTCCCATGTCTCCAAGAAGGAATTCTTTACTTCCACAGTCACTAAGTCCTTGTGAAAGTTGTCCCATGTCTCCAAGAAGGAATTCTTCACAGCCAGAGTCACTAAGTCCTTGTGAAAGTTGTCCCATGTCTCCAAGAAGGAATTCTTCACTTCCAAAGTCACTAAGTCCTTGTGAAAGTTGTCCCATGTCTTCAAGAAGGAATTATTTACTTTCACAGTCACTAAGTCTTTGTGAAAGTTGTCCCATGTCTCCAAGAAGGAATTCTTCACAGCCACAGTCACTAAGTCCTTGTGAAAGTTGTCCCATGTCTCCAAGAAGGAATTCTTCACTTCCACAGTCACTAAGTCTTTGTGAAATTTGTCCCATGTCTCCAAGAAGGAATTCTTCACAGCCACAGTCACTAAGTCCTTGTGAAAGTTGTCCCATGTCTCCAAGAAGGAATTCTTCACTTCCACAGTCACTAAGTCCTTGTGAAAGTTGTCCCATGTCTCCAAGAAGGAATTCTTCACTTCCACAGTCACTAAGTCTTTGTGAAAGTTGTCCCATGTCTCCAAGAAGGAATTATTTACTTCCACAGTCACTAAGTCTTTGTGAAAGTTGTCCCATGTCTCCAAGAAGGAATTCTTTACTTCCACAGTCACTAAGTCTTTGTGAAAGTTGTCCCATGTCTCCAAGAAGGAATTCTTCACTTCCACAGTCACTAAGTCCTTGTGAAAGTTGTCCCATGTCTCCAAGAAGGAATTCTTCACTTCCACAGTCACTAAGTCTTTGTGAAAGTTGTCCCATGTCTCCAAGAAGGAATTCTTTACTTCCACAGTCACTAAGTCTTTGTGAAAGTTGTCCCATGTCTCCAAGAAGGAATTCTTTACTTCCACAGTCACTAAGTCTTTGTGAAAGTTGTCCCATGTCTCCAAGAAGGAATTCTTCACTTCCACAGTCACTAAGTCTTTGTGAAAGTTGTCCCATGTCTCCAAGAAGGAATTCTTTACTTCCACAGTCACTAAGTCCTTGTGAAAGTTGTCCCATGTCTCCAAGAAGGAATTCTTTACTTCCAAAGTCACTAAGTCCTTGTGAAAGTTGTCCCATGTCTCCAAGAAGGAATTCTTTACTTCCACAGTCACTAAGTCCTTGTGAAAGTTGTCCCATGTCTCCAAGAAGGAATTCTTTACTTCCACAGTCACTAAGTCCTTGTGAAAGTTGTCCCATGTCTCCAAGAAGGAATTCTTTACTTCCACAGTCACTAAGTCTTTGTGAAAGTTGTCCCATGTCTCCAAGAAGGAATTCTTTACTTCCACAGTCACTAAGTCTTTGTGAAAGTTGTCCCATGTCTCCAAGAAGGAATTCTTTACTTCCACAGTCACTAAGTCCTTGTGAAAGTTGTCCCATGTCTCCAAGAAGGAATTATTTACTTCCACAGTCACTAAGTCTTTGTGAAAGTTGTCCCATGTCTCCAAGAAGGAATTCTTTACTTCCACAGTCACTAAGTCCTTGTGAAAGTTGTCCCATGTCTCCAAGAAGGAATTCTTTACTTCCACAGTCACTAAGTCCTTGTGAAAGTTGTCCCATGTCTCCAAGAAGGAATTCTTTACTTCCACAGTCACTAAGTCCTTGTGAAAGTTGTCCCATGTCTCCAAGAAGGAATTCTTTACTTCCAAAGTCACTAAGTCCTTGTGAAAGTTGTCCCATGTCTCCAAGAAGGAATTCTTTACTTCCACAGTCACTAAGTCCTTGTGAAAGTTGTCCCATGTCTCCAAGAAGGAATTCTTTACTTCCACAGTCACTAAGTCTTTGTGAAAGTTGTCCCATGTCTCCAAGAAGGAATTCTTTACTTCCACAGTCACTAAGTCTTTGTGAAAGTTGTCCCATGTCTCCAAGAAGGAATTCTTTACTTCCACAGTCACTAAGTCCTTGTGAAAGTTGTCCCATGTCTCCAAGAAGGAATTATTTACTTCCACAGTCACTAAGTCTTTGTGAAAGTTGTCCCATGTCTCCAAGAAGGAATTCTTTACTTCCACAGTCACTAAGTCCTTGTGAAAGTTGTCCCATGTCTCCAAGAAGGAATTCTTTACTTCCACAGTCACTAAGTCCTTGTGAAAGTTGTCCCATGTCTCCAAGAAGGAATTCTTTACTTCCACAGTCACTAAGTCCTTGTGAAAGTTGTCCCATGTCTCCAAGAAGGAATTCTTTACTTCCAAAGTCACTAAGTCCTTGTGAAAGTTGTCCCATGTCTCCAAGAAGGAATTCTTTACTTCCACAGTCACTAAGTCCTTGTGAAAGTTGTCCCATGTCTCCAAGAAGGAATTCTTTACTTCCACAGTCACTAAGTCCTTGTGAAAGTTGTCCCATGTCTCCAAGAAGGAATTCTTTACTTCCACAGTCACTAAGTCTTTGTGAAAGTTGTCCCATGTCTCCAAGAAGGAATTCTTTACTTCCACAGTCACTAAGTCTTTGTGAAAGTTGTCCCATGTCTCCAAGAAGGAATTCTTTACTTCCACAGTCACTAAGTCCTTGTGAAAGTTGTCCCATGTCTCCAAGAAGGAATTCTTTACTTCCAAAGTCACTAAGTCCTTGTGAAAGTTGTCCCATGTCTCCAAGAAGGAATTCTTTACTTCCAAAGTCACTAAGTCCTTGTGAAAGTTGTCCCATGTCTCCAAGAAGGAATTCTTCACAGCCACAGTCACTAAGTCCTTGTGAAAGTTGTCCCATGTCTCCAAGAAGGACGTCTAGTGTAAATAAATACTTGGTGTAAACAAATAGTGCATGTGGTGTGTAATTGGTCAACGGGACGCTCCACATTCTACTTCCTGCACTTAACTCAATCCATCTCTCAAAGAGTGAGGAGTCACTAATGCATTCAAGTTATGTTGCAACCAAACATGAAACTCAGCAAACTTTATTCTTTAGGAAGATATGGAACTTTTCTTCTGGGATTATGTTCCTGTGTCAAGATGACTTCCTTCTTATTGTAAATATTCTAATAACATTCCTTTATATATATATATATATATATATATATATATATATATATATATATATATATATATATATATATATATATATTAGAGATATTATCGTTTGATAAATGCTTTAAAATGTAATATCGGAAATTATCGGTATCGGTTTAAAAAAATAAAATGTATGACTTTTTAAAACGCCACAGTACGGAGTGGTACACGGCCGTAGGGAGAAGTAGAGAGCAGTTGCATCACCCTCTCCCGGGGCAACCATTCTCCTGAATTTCTCCCGATTTCCACCCAGACAACAATATTGGGGGCGTGCCTTAAAGGCACTGCCTTTGTGTGCCGGCCCAATCACATAATATCTACGGCTTTTCACACACATAAGTGAATGCAAGCATACTTGGTCAATAGCCATACAGGTCACACTGAGGGTGGCCGTATAAATAACTTTAACACTGTTAAAAATATGCGCCACACTGTGAACCCACAGCAAACAAGAATGACAAACACATTTGGGGAGAACATCCGTACCGTAACACAACATAAACACAACAGAACAAATACCCAGAACCCCTTGCAGCACTAACTCTTCCAGGACGTTACAATATACACCCCCAGTTAACTCCTACCCCCCACCTCAACCCTGCCCCCCCAACCTCGCCCACCTCAACCTCCTCATGCTCTCTCAGGGAGAGCATGTCCCAAATTCCAAGCTGCTGTTTTGAGGCATGTTAAAAAATATTATGCACTTTGTGACTTCAATAATGTTGGCATTGTTTTCCATAACTTGAGTTGATTTATTTTGAAAAACCTTGTTAAATTGTTTAATGCATCCAGCGGGGCATCACAACAACATTTGGCATAATAATGTGTTCATTCCATGACTGTATATATCAGTATCGCTTGATATCGCAATCAGTAATTAAAAGTTGGACAATATCGGATTATCGGATATCGGCAAAAAATCCATTATCAGACTTCTCTAATATATATATATATATATATATATATATATATATATATATATGTATATATATATATATATATATATATATATATATATATATACTGTATATCATGGAGCTACTACAATGCATTAAGGCTAACTGCTGCAGCGCATAGGACATTGTTTTAGCATCCAACATCAAACAACTCTTCCCTCAACCATGAGTCCATGACCATCATCACTCGCCTGTGACAGGAAGCTAACAAGCCAAATACTAGTGTCTGTGAACATTGCTCCAAAGTACGGATTTTGTGTTGTTTTATATATACAAAAGTAAACATTGACACATGCATAAGCAGCAATATATGATAAAACAAGGCAATAGCTAAAGAAGGACTGATTATATATATATATATATATATATATATATATATATATATATATATATATATATATATATATATATATACATACACACTGAGAGAGTGCCAATGTCAGATTAAAGATGCACGCCCACTTTGAGTTGTTTTGATCCCACAAAAAGCCAAATGTATAGTTAATGAAAAGAGCAGATCTTGAATGGGATTGTGCTGAAACTTTTAATTTCCCCTCGGGGATTAATAAAGTATTTCTGATTCTGATTATGATTCTGTTTCAAAGATGAGTAATAATAATGATGAGTAATAATGATGAGTAATAATGATGAGTAATAATGATGAGTAATAATGATGAGTAATAATAATGATGAGTAATAATAATGATGAGTAATAATAATGATGAGTAATAATGATGAGTAATAATGATGAGTAATAATGATGAGTAATAATAATGATGAGTAATAATAATGATGAGTAATAATAATGTATAGAAAGCAGAGGAGTGAATGCAACCTTTCATCTCAAAGATGGAATCTAACTAATATTTACATGAAAGTCATTTTGGACATATTTGAAATGTCAGAAGTGGCATAACTCACATTCTTATTTCCACGTCACTGAAACACTTTAATGGCAATTATTATCTTCAACCTTGAACTTGTGCATCACAGTCATTTATTCAGCCATTCACCTACGACACTTTTCTTCTTTTTTTTACATTTGACATAAAACTATTTCATCATTCAAACATTGATTACATGAAAAATGAAGACATCTTTCATTTGTCCATCGTTTATTCTGCAGTCCATCTTTGACTGCATGGCGTTCCTACACAGCAGGGGTCCCGCCCGCC
>NC_084561.2:46956323-46978823 GCF_033978685.3 Nerophis lumbriciformis | reverse complement strand
CGTCTTGGTGAGGCAGAACCACGTCTTGGCGAGGCAGAACCACGTCTTGGTGAAGCAGAACCACGTCTTGGCGAGGCAGAACCACGTCTTAGTGAGGAAGGACCATGTCTTGGCGAGGCAGAACCACGTCTTGGTGAAGCAGAACCACGTCTTGGCGAGGCAGAACCACGTCTTAGTGAGGCAGAACCACGTCTTGGCGAGGCAGAACCACGTCTTGGTGAAGCAGAACCACATCTTGGCGAGGCAGAACCACATCTTAGTGAGGCAGGACCATGTCTTGGCGAGGCAGAACAACGTCTTGGCCAGCAAGCAGATGCTTTCTGGGGAATAAAGAAGATGATCACAATACAAACATTTTGCTTTTGCTCCCATCGTATCTGGGAGCACATTTGTCAACGTGTCTCAGTCTTTTGTTCGGGGGAGCTCCGTTAGATCCTAATAAACTGCCATTATTCCTCTCGCTCATTAATAACGCTTCCGTCAGATGCTCATTCTCCTGCGTGGAAATAGAAAAGATCATTAATTACAGTTGCTGTCAGCTACAGCCATTGTTCAGTTGTGTTGCATTGTGTCCATGCCCACTGACCACTGCTCCTCCATGGGATGGCCAGTGTGTGAGAGCCACAATGGGATCCCAGCATGCATTGCAAATCTGCCATCTTAGCAACGCGTTTGTCATCCAGGGAGCGAAAAATGCAGATTTATCTCACTCAGCAGATATTAGAAAGCCTCAAGTCGCTTTTCTCCATTTGTATATTCAGTATATAAAAGTATATATATTATATATATAAACATATATATAAACTGTACATTCATTTTCACATATATACATATATCAATCAATCAATCAATCTTTATTTATATAGCCCTAAATCACAAGTGTCTCAAAGGGCTGCACAAGCCACAACGACATCCTCGGTACAAAGCCCACATACGGGCAAGGAAAAACTCACCCCAGTGGGACGTCGATGTGAATGACTATGAGAAACCTTGGAGAGGACCGCATATGTGGGTAACCCCCCCCCCCCCTCTAGGGGAGACCGAAAGCAATGGATGTCGAGTGGGTCTGACATAATATTGTGAGAGTCCAGTCCATAGTGGATCCAACATAATAGTAAGAGTCCAGTCCATAGTGGGGCCAGCAGGACACCATCCCGAGCGGAGACGGGTCAGCAGCGCAGAGATGTTCCCAGCCGATGCACAGGCGAGCGGTCCACCCCGGGTCCCGACTCTGGACAGCCAGCACTTCATCCATGGCCACCGGACCTGTGCCCCCCCCCCCCTCAAGGAAAAGGGGAGCAGAGGAGAAAAGAAAAGAAACGGCAGATCAACTGGTCTAACAGGGGGGCTATTTAAAGGCTAGAGTATACAAATGAGTTTTAAGATGGGACACATGGGCACATGGGCATATGTGTATATGCACACATATACACATTATGTATATGTATATGTGTATATACGTATATATATATATATATATACGTAAGGAACAAAGTAAAAAAAAGAAGGAGAAGAAAGTGATTGTGGCAAGGTGATGACACTAAATGATGGATGATTTGTTTGGTTGTAACTTACATTACAGGTGTGACATCACAGCTGCATGATACTCACATCAGTTAATGTGCAAGAAGGTGTAAATAGTTGCTTTATATCAGACGACATACAATCGATCGCCCAATGAAGAAATAATTACCACATTCAACTTGTATGCAATACTGACCTAAATATAACTTTTATAACTATTATTATTATTACTATTATTATTATTATTATTATTATTATTATTAATAATAATAATAATAATAATAATAATAATAATAATAACAAACTACTATATTATTATTGATAATAATAATAATAATAATAATAATAATAATATTTAGGTCAATATTGCATACGTGTTGAATGTGGTAATTCTTTCTATGATTATTATTATTATTATTATTATTATTATTATTATTACTCCTCTCTGGGCTGCCACCTTATGGTGGTAAAAGAGTTTGCGTGTCCCAATGATCCTAGAAGCTATGTTGTCCCGGGGCTTCTGTGCCCCCTGGTAGGGTCTCCCAAGACAAATTGGTCCTAGGTGAGGGATCAGACAAAGAACAGCTCAAAGACCTCTATGAAGAACACAAACAAAGGACCCAGATTTCCCTCGCCCGGACGCGGGTCACCGGGGCCCCCCTCTAGAGCCAGGCCCGAAGGTGGGGCACGATGGCGAACCCGAAAAGGCAACGTGGGTCCCCCCTCCAATGGGCTCACCACCCATAGCAGGGGCCATAGAGGTGGGGTGCAGTGTGAGCTGGGCGGCAGCCGAAGGCAGGGCACTTGGCGGTCCGATCCTCGGCTACAGAAGCTAGCTCTTGGGACGTGGAACATCACCTCGCTGGGGGGGAAGGAGCCTGAGCTAGTGCGTGAGGTGGAGAAGTTCCGGCTAGATATAGTCGGACTCACTTCGATGCACAGCAAGGGCTCTGGAACCATTTCTCTCGAGAGGGGCTGGACTCTCTTCCACTCTGGCGTTGCCAGCAGTGAGAGACGATGGGCTGGGGTGGAAATTCTTGTTGCTCCCCGGCTCAAAGCCTGGACGTTGGAGTTCAACCCGGTGGACGAGAGCGTAGCTTCCCTCCGCCTTCTGGTGGGGGGACGGGTCCTGACTGTTGTTTGCGCTTACGCGCCAAACGGCAGCTCAGAGTACCCACCCTTTTTGGATTCACTCGAGGGAGTACTGGAGAGTGCTCCCCCGGGTGATTTCCTCGTTCTACTGGGGGACTTCAACACTCATATTGGCAACGACAGTGAAACCTGGAGAGGTGTGATTGGGAAGAATAGCCGCCCGGATCTGAACCCGAGTGGTGTTTTGTTATTGGACTTTTATTTATCAGCAGGTATGAACCAGCAAATCATTGGAGGAATGAAAATATTATCAAGGAGGAATCCACCGAGTGCAAGTGAAATGATGGATTGTCCAAGGTGAGTGGACTGTGTGGGTGGTAGTTTAAATGTCTGGGTTGAGTGGAGTGTGTGGGTGGTAGTTTGATTGTCCAAGGTGAGTGGAGTGTGTGGATGGTAGTTTGATTGTCCAAGGTGAATGGAGTGTGTGGATGGTAGTTTGATTGTCCAAGGTGAGTGG
This sequence comes from Nerophis lumbriciformis, assembly GCF_033978685.3. Classification (NCBI taxonomy): domain Eukaryota; kingdom Metazoa; phylum Chordata; class Actinopteri; order Syngnathiformes; family Syngnathidae; genus Nerophis; species Nerophis lumbriciformis. The sequence continues at coordinate 46,975,690 of NC_084561.2, read as the reverse complement.
AGTGTGTGGATGGTAGTTTGATTGTCCAAGGTGAGTGGAGTGTGTGGATGGTAGTTTGATTGTCCAAGGTGAGTGGAGTGTGTGGATGGTAGTTTGATTGTCCAAGATGAGTGGAGTGTGTGGATGGTAGTTGGACTCTCCAAGGTGAGTGGAGTGTGTGGATGGTAGTTTGATTGTCCAGGGTGAGTGGAGTGTGTGGGTGGTAGTTTGACTATACAAGGTGAGTGGAGTGTGTGGATGGTAGTTTGATTGTCCAAGGTGAGTGGAGTGTGTGGATGGTGGAAGTTTTCAAATCGATTTAGAAATGTGGAATATGCAGTAGATCATATATTTCATTGGAGGAAAGTTCCTGGTAGTTCCAGGTAATCAGGACAGTTTCGGAACCGGGAAATATACTGTCTTGAATTTCCAGGGTGATTGGTGTGTGTGGATTCTGGAACGGTTTAAATGGGATGAGGAATGTGGGATAAGCAATCGATTGTATATTTCCCATTGATTGTCAACGGGGAGAACATTTACGGAAATTCCAGAAAACCAGGAATTTGGAGGAAGGGCAAACATTTTTTGGGTACGATATACCGGAAGAGTCGTGTGGGTGGATGGTAGAAAGGTTGGAATTGGGTAAAAAAAAAAAATTGCGCATGGAAATTTGGGAATTTCGTGAAAATCTGGAATTTTTTTTAAATATTAGGCCCCATTCAGCAAGCGTTCTTAAGAACAACTTTTGTTCTTAGGCCCACTTACCAAGTTTTTAAGGAGAGTTTTGGATTCACCAATCTTTTCTTAGCTGGTTCGTAGGTAAGAACAAAATCTACGAGCACTCTTAGGGTGGTCTATTTGTTCTTAAGTGTGACAACTTCCCTTACTTCTATTCTCTAATCTTACATACATAGATAGGGTCACACCTGCGTGAAGTCTTGTCTGGGTTTTGTCTGGTTTCATGTTGTCTTGTCATTTCCTGTTTTATTTTGAAAGGTTAACTCTCCCTCTCGTTTCAGGTCACTTGCTCTTCCTCCCATTTCACTGGTCTGATGTCTCCTGATTGCCTGATTGTGCTCACCTGTGTCACCTTCCCTCATGTGTAGAAATGTCTCTTCCTCCTCATGTCTTGTGCCAGAGTATATCGTCTCGTCACGCACCTCCAGCCTTCGTCCACAGCAGTGACGTGCAGTCACTAGAGGCAGGTGAGGCCCCGCCTCACCTGCCATCATGGAAAGAAAAAAAATGTAAAAAGAAAAAAATGTTATTAAATTGTTATATGTATCCAGTGATTATACTATAAAGTTATTTTCCATTTAACTTCACCAGTTTTAGATTATTTTTATTCAAAATCGCTGAATTTTCACATTTGCCGTTCAAATACTGAGAAGAGACGGTGTGGTGATCAGCAGCCAGTTGAGGCACGTCACTCAGTGCCTCAACATGGATTGCGCAATGACTCGGCTAACTGCTGGCCTGCTGTGCAGTGAGACTGTATTGCTATATGAATTATATTATACATTTCCATAGTTTAGTTAGCTGAGGTATATAATGCACAGTGTATTTTGTCAACAACTGTATGTGTGTAACGTATTTCTTGTGCTGAGCGATCATAAAACGGCTGCAAAAGACGCACTGTGTGAGGCTTGCCTCCTGCAGCCCCGCCGTAGAATTGTTATATCAACTAAAGCCCACACTTAAACTTTCCACGTGCAAGATTGAATCTATTTAAAAAAGTTATTTCATAAGAAGCCAAAAAGTGCAAAAACAATAATGTTTTAAAATGGTTTCTAAATGGTTTCAACAAGCCTATTTAAGTGTTAAATTAAAAGCTTTGGCCCGCGGGCCAGTTGAGTAGGACTGTTTTAGGTTGACCTTTTTCAACATGGGTGCAGGGACAACGGGTGTAAAATAGCCTCACAGCTAATTCCGCTACAGCAAAGTCTATTAATGTATACGGCCCCTGTCAAAGAAATGATTCAATGAAATGAACACTGCGTCACTTGCAGTAAAACCTCTCTGGAGGACTTGTTCTTCAACAACTACGTGGCTCAAATATTAGACTCAACTTCCATGCTAATGAGAGCCTCAGTAAAACAATATTTTCTTGCAAGGCTGCCGTCCAATTATCCACAATGCATGTCCTCTCAGAGACAGGTCCTGCACAATAAGGGAAGCCTCCTCCAGAGAAGAGTTAACCGTGTGTGTGTGTGTGTGTGTGTGTGTGTGTGTGTGTGTGTGTGTGTGTGTGTGTGTGTGTGTGTGTGTGTGTGTGTGTGTTGGATTAGCAGCAAGGCTGACGGTGCGATGCCAGCGCAGACAAAATGACTGCTAATCCGTTAAGAGCTGCCACATACAGTATGTCTGCACTGTAAGTCCATTTGTGATATGACAACATGACCTTTGCACCTGTTTGACATCTCAGCACACTCTCAAACAGGACATTTGGACCTGACTATCTATAGACCATTGATGAAGAACTGGCCTCACAGTCCGTAGATGGGACTGGACGGGACTTTGTTGTTTCCTGTTTGAATGTCAGGAAGTAAATGGACCTGTGTTGTCCTCATGGTTGGCAATCAGGAGAGATTATCTTCCAGCGTCGACAGTTGTTTTGTGTCTTGCTCTACTCCGCCCAGTAACTTCTGCATTCTTGTCTGTTGTTGAATTGTTGCCAAGGTTTTGACCCTTCCTCTACAGGAAGGCACACAACAACTGTATGTGTGTAAAGTATTTCTTGTGCTGAGCAATCATAAAACTGCTGCGAAGACGCACTGGCTGAGGCTCGCAGTAATCCCGCCTCCTGGTGCCGGTTAATGCATCCCCGCCGTAGAACGCACCCCCCGACGGGAGTGCCACACCAACCAAAGCCCACACCCAAACCCTCCACGTGCAAGACCGAACCCACTCAAAAAAGTCACCCAACAAGAAGCCAAAAAGTGCAAAAACAACAATGCTCGCGTTGGAGGAGCCGCGAACAACCACAGGGCCACAACATTAGGTACACCTGCAGACTGCAGCACGGATTTCATATTTCATTCATTCACAACTCCTCCAACACGAACATTATTGTTTTTGCACTTTTTGGCTTCTTATTAAATAACTTTTTAAAAAGATTCAATCTTGCACGTGGAAAGTTTAAGTGTGGGCTTTAGTTTATATAACACTCCCATCAGGGGGTGCATTTTACGGCGGGGGTGCATTAATCCAGCACAACCATAATAACGTTTTTTTTATTAAATGTGATTTTTTGTGTGCTACAGTTTGTATGTGTAAAGTTAAAGTTAAGTTAAAGGACCAATGATTGTCACACACACACTAGGTGTGGTGAAATGTGTCCTCTGCATTTGACCCATCCCTTGATCACCCCCTGGGAGTTGAGGGGAGCAGTGGGCAGGAGCGGCGCCACGCCCGGGAATAATTGTTGGTGATTTAACCCCCAATTCCAAGCCTTGATGCTGAGTGCCAAGCAGGGAAGAATGCTGGTATGAGCTTTTAAACATAACCCGTTAACTGCTGCCAATCAAATGGTGAATAAGATACTCTTTAGGGTTCATATGTTTGTAAATCTGACTGTGATGAAGTCAGTGCCTCACCAGCCATCAACCTCACTGCACGTCACTGGTTTGTACAGTGAATGTATATGTACAGTATATGTATGTTTGTACAGTGAATTTATATGTACAGTATGTGTATATGTATGTATGTATCTATGTATGTACAGTGAATGTGCATGTGAATGTATGTACTGTATGTGTATGTATGTGAGAGCGTAGGTACCTATTGATGTGCATTTGTATGAATGAGTGTATTGTTCATGTATGTGTATATGTATGTTTGTACAGTGAATGTATATGTACAGTATGTGTATATGTATGTTTGTACAGTGAATGTATATGTACAGTGTGTGTATATGTATGTTTGTACAGTGAATGTGCATATGAATGTATGTATTGTATGTGTATGTATGTGGGAGCGTAGGTACCTATTGATGTGCGTATGTATGAATGGATATATTGTTCATTACTCCCCCATAGTAGTGTGTCTGTGTGTGTGTGTGTGTGTGTGTGTGTGTGTGTGTGTGTGTGTGTGTGTGTGTGTGTGTGTGTGTGTGTGTGTGTGTGTGTGAGGTGTTCTGACAGTTGATTGGCCGTGCTGTGGTTGTTGTTGTTTGCAGGAGTAAACAGTTGTTGTCTTGTTGACGGACATCCACCTCAAAAGCAGCGTGCCACATTCCCTCAAACGTATGGTGAACAATGTTGTAATATACACACAAGTGATCAATTAGATTACTCCGTCACTAGAAAAAGTAGCTGTGTTGCTATCATGTGACGTATTGTTTGTAAGACGGTCCGTCACCTTAGCCCGTATTACAAATGAAGATCCAGTGTTGTGCAAGCTCACATATTAATTATCATCCTCCATTGTTGTTCTGTAAACATTTCATGACTTTCATAACAAATGTACATCTTCCCCAAGCTTCACATTCTCTCATTTCAGTCCTTTATTAACTTTGAATTAAAAACTACTTTCTATTTGCTCCTCCTGCAATTAACTGAGCTCCATTAAACAGACGTGGGAGAAAATTAGGACCACAAGTGTTTTTGTTTTTACCGCATTAGTTTGCAGAAGCGAACCCTTCGACTGGTGATCTGCTGCAGACAAAACTTTGAAACATGCACATGGACTGTTTGGCCTGTGGTACTATTATCTTTTTGGAAACAAATACAAAACACTGTGGCGCTGTTTTTCAACTCCAAAGTCTGAGTCCAGGTCAGGGCACTCTACGAATCACAACCAGTCACTTTTGGGTGTTTGGACGAATCACCACAACATTTGGTATGCACCTTTAGGGAACTTACAAGAACATGTCAGTCAAATTTCAGCAAGATTGGTTGAAAAACATGGCCGCCATGAAGCAAAATGTCACTGCACGGGTGTGACTAATCACCCATAAGACTGTTTGTTTAATGAATAGAAAAAGGTTAGCAGTTGTATTGTTGTTGTTTTAATCACTGTGTTGTTGTTAGTTTGTATCGATGTTTACAAAACTGTTGGTTAGTCTTGGGCCAAGGCAGACTTTAGTTCTTGTTACCTCGACTAAGAAAAGTTGGGAATTGTTTTGGTTGCAGTTGGTTTGTTAGCACGATTTCAAAAAAACTACACAGATCATTTCAATGAGACTTACCACTCGGACCCAGTCGGCGTGGGTGTGGTTTACAGTGTACACTATTTTCTATCATCAGTCTTGTGTTGGCAGTTTGGTGACCCCGACGTGATCGCCCTCCTGAGTCGGTCAGGCTAGAGTGTCCTTAACCTCTTCGGGCCCCAAGTGATCATTCTGCCCCACAGGTTTCGCAAATTCTCCAAAGGAAGGACATTGCAGCCCATACGACAGGCTTGTGTAGCCCCCTGGGAGGTTGTCGCTCTCCCCATTAATTGCCTTCCGGGAGGGGGAGGCGCTACGATGCAGGCACTCGGACCATGATCTCACCCAGTCGGTCTAGGCGTGGTTTTCAGTGTACTCTTTGGCGCACTATAATGGTGCAATGTTGTTGTATCATCGTTCTTATGTTGGCAGTCTTAGAATGAAGACCTGAAACAAAGAGCAACTGTGTATTTCTTTGGTTCAAAAACAAATCTCATTCTGCACCAAATCTGTCTAAAAATCTGCCTTCTGTGTGTGTTAGTAATGAAGAATGACTGGCAGCCTAGTTTGATGTCATACAAGTTAGGCTCATTTTCCAATCCAATCCAATCCACTTTATTTATATAACAAGGTTCAAAAAATAATATAAGTTTCACAAAGTGCTGCACAGAAGTTGAGACATACATACTAGGAGAGTCAGTAATATAAAACATGTATCTATCCATCCATTTTTTTCCGCTTGGGGGACCTTGTGGGGGGTGTACATTTTTAAAAGGTCTGACATATATTGTGGCGCTAATCCGTTAATTTTAAAATGAATTCTAAAATGAAGTGGGAGCAGTGAAATTATGCTAAAATGTGTTCATGTTTTTTAGTGCCACTTAAAAGGTAAGCAGCAGCATTTTGGACTAACTGCAATGGAGCGATTGAGGCCTGCTTCATTCCAACGTAGAGGAAGTTGCAGTCATCCAAACATGATGAAATAAAAGTATGGATTACCCTCCCAAAGTCGTTAAAAGATTAAACTGATTTCATTTTTGCTAAAAGTATTAGATGATAAAAACTAGATGGTACAACGGTGTTAATCTGCTGTTCCAATTTAAAATTATTGTCCAACTTAAAACCAAGATTTGTGACTGGGTTTTAAAAAAGGCATCAGGGGTCCAGGTCACTGGGGGGAGCATTCTGTTGGACTTTTGAGTCAAATAAAATTATATCCGTCTTGTTCTCATTTAAGTTTAGAAAGTTGACATGCTTTTATGTCCTCAAGACAATTTAAAAGTGATTTTAAACATGTGTCACTTTTCTTTTTTAGAGGCACATAGATTTGCGTGTCATCCGCATAAAGATGATATCATATATTATATATTTTTTAAACGTGTTGAATGGGCAGGATGTACACTGAAAACAGGATTGGTCCTAGGATTGAACCCTGAGGGACACCACAGGACAAGGGAGCTTAGGCCGAAACCCAATCATCAATTTGGATTTTAAAAGTTCTGTTTGTCAGATATGACCTGAACCATTTCAAGGGTGAGCCTCTTAAAGCCACACACACATTGTTCTAAGCCACTAATGAGAGTCATTTTGCAGTTCTGTTTTCATTTGAAGAAAGGGTGAATGCTAAGGTTTAGGCTAGCATTCATTAGGCTCATCCCTCAGAAACATAAAAAGGTTTAAGTCCACAAGCCTGCCGACATGTGAAAGTGTCCCTGGACGTAGAACAGATGCATAAACAAACCTTCCTTTGACAAGCTGTTTGAGTCATGTCTTGTCCAGCAGGATTCCAACTTGGCCTCTAATGGAGAGCAATTCATCATCGCCAAGTAGCTCTGTGCTCGTTATGACAGCCGCTTGTTCGACAAGGTTGGACTTTTCTCTTGGATGTTTCCGTGAAACCTTGAAATGCAAGAAGTCTGTGGATTATGATCTTTACGTGATTGCCTTCCTTTACAAACGAGGTGCAGTAAACCTCACAATGCGTACTAAAATGCTGTGTTTTAACAAACTGAATGCACATTTTACTCACATACTTTGATGTGAAAACATTTTGTTCACTAAATTCAAAACGCAAAAACTCCACTGAGGGCAGCAAACTGAAAAATGAAAGCATGCGGGGGCCACTTTGATATTTTTCATAAAACCCATCCATACAATATGCATTTATTTTTCACCTTTAGGGCTCCACTCAAGCTTGGTCCCGGGGACTCGTAAGGGTCTCAATCATAAAAATATTACAAATTAAGTCAAATATGATCTTTTGTAATATTACTCAAAGCTTGCATCTCAATATACATTTCAAATCTATTCATCAATATAAAGTAGATTTTTGTTTTTATGTTTTAGGCTTTTTTTGTCAGAGAAATCACTGATTGTATGGCAAAAACACAAAATATGCAATCTTTCCCCCCCAAACAATTTCAAAGTGGAATATTTAATGTGTAGTAATTGGAGGTCAATAATTCGTAAAACTATTGATTTTATTAATTATTGTTTTTTTGAACACTGACAGTTTGAAAAAAAAAACACAAAAATAACAGGGGCTGAATGTATAAAAGTGCTAAAAATAAGTTGTACATTGTTTGTTGGGGGGTTTGTTTTAACTTTTTTACACTTAAGTCTCTAGATCAGGGGTGTCAAACATACAGCCCGGCCCGCAAATAAGATGAATTCGGCCCGCGGCCTGCAAGACGAGTTTGCTAAGTATAAAAATGAGCTGCAATTTTTTAAATGAAAGACTGTGCTGTTCTAAATGAGACCACTGGATGTCGCAATAGCAGTTCAAGTATAATCAACATCACACATGACACTGTTTAAAGATGACGTGTCAGCTGGCTTTAAGTGCCTTCTGGATTGGCTGCCGCTACTCCAATCGGTGCAGGTGCAAGCGATCAGCTGCTCCTGTTGTGGCTGGCAGCAGATGGCACCAGACTGATGCAGTAATGACGTACAATCCATTAGAAATCATCCACTCAAGGATAAAATAACGAAACGGTAAGATGCAAATATATCAGTAAATATGACCATCGTCTTTGTAGTTAGAGTTCGTGCACCGCTTGCAATTTGTTGACGGTGCGATGCACACCCTGAACTCCATTGTAAAAATGTGTGTTTCTTTACATTTATTATTTGATCTATTCTATTTTATGCTTAAATCTACCATGTTCACATTGGTTAAGTTTGTAGTTATGTTACCTTGATTTCGGCTATAGTGCCATTTGTTTTGTTTCTATCATAATTGTAATATTTGAATGATGATACATGAATGTGTTGTGGCAGTTGCAGATGTCACCAATGCGTCGGTTCGACGAAACACTCGACTACTTTTCCAAACACGTCTTTAATGGTGAACTGCCAACATGAGAATGCTAAACAGGAAGTGCTTGAAGTTGAATGTCTTTGTAAAAACACTAAGACAAAGTCCATGTTCTTTGTGTTCTTCATGAAAGTTTTCCTCAGAATTTTCAACCATCTTTCAGTGTTTTGCCAAGAGGATTGTTTGTCATGTGCACATTTTCAGAATGCGCTTGTTCGATTTTTGGCCAAAGTAAAACAAAGAAAACAATCTGAAGTTGTCTTTATTTTTTAGTTATTAAGCCATGACTTTACCAGCCTGGCCCGCGTGGGAATAGATTTTCCCTCCGAGCTAAAATGAGTTTGACACCCCTGCTCTTGATCATCGTCAGAGCTGTCTGTCTATTATACAATTGTATTATTCTTTTGTTTTGTTTTTTTAAGCCCTTTAGGCAATATTTTGTGTTTGTTTACCCCCAAAATATTTGGATGCTGGATGTGAAGTAGTCCAGCAAGAGCGGGTGTGAAACCCTGACAAGTAAATAAGGCTGGGGAAGCCAAAGGTCAGATAAGGTAAAGGAGTTGTCATCCCTGATTGGATGTTTTGTTTCAGGCCAGGAAGTGACCTCCCCCTCCCTGCTGAAGAAATGTCATCTACAAACGGGGTCAATTCTCCTTTTGCTTCCACCCTGTTGTCTCCTGGAGCTCGGGTCCAATCAGGACTGTCGCAGAAGGAACAAAGCACTTGACCAAGGTTTTATCTTCCCATCAGCACCAAGGCATGACACAGGAAGACATGGAGGTCCTCTGGTGGCTGATAGGAACCCATTTCATGGTCCCCTCGGGGATTATTAAAGTGATTCTGATTGTGATTGTGATTCTGATTCACGTCGCCCCTGGTGGGGACCACCGCGTCCACTCGTCTGTAAGGAAGGCGCTTCTTTCCTCTGGTGACGGGAATAGTTTTTTCTCCTTTTTCCTGTTGCCTGAGACCGCGGCTTGTCTAGGTTTTTTGGTGTATTTTGTTTGCTGTGTTGCCTTGTTGGCCCTCAGTTCCTCTTTACGCGTGACGTCACGTAACGTCATCGTCTAATTCAGGGGCCGGAAAAAAAACTGGGATATTCCTGTCTTGTGCTACATTGCACTCAGTAACAATTCTCCTGGGTTTGGCTTTTCTGCAGCCATTAAAGAGCTCTGGACACTCCAATGACATCCACCTAAGTGTGAAAGGTGTTGGCACATGCTTCTCTATGTTCACCACTACAATTGGAAAATGATATCAATCTGTCTCCAGGTCTGCCCAGAGACCTATCAAAGTTCAAATGTTGATTTGCTTTATATAAATATCTCCCAAATTCACAAAATGAAGGGACTTCAGCATGCCAAAGAATTAAAAGTAAATCAAATGCCAAGCAGAGGCTGTTGATTGCTTTCATCCAGAAATGTGCAACCAAATCTTTGACCTGAGCTTCAGTGCTCCCAGACATGCTCGGATGTGAAATCATCGTCTGGTCTTAAATATGTGCATTGGAAAGTACATGTTTGGTATAATTACTGGGTATAATGTTTTCCGCACCGATAGGCCAAAAAAAGGTGGGGGTGTAGCTATTCATGTTAAATCCAGATTTATTGCTTCAATTGTTCTTTCCCAGTCAATCAGTAAACACATTGAATTTTTGGCTTTGGGTGTAGAAATAGTCAAATCATGACATATTACTGTGGTGGGGTATTACAGGCCTCCATCTGCTTCAAAGGAGGGGCTAGAGTCATTAGAACAGCTTTTAGATCAGTTAAATTACTGAATTATTTCTGTCAGGAGATTTGAACTGGGACTGGTTAAATGCGGCTTCTGATAAATTTAAAAGGTTTTGTGATTCTGTTCATCTCAACCAGTTGGTCAACTTTCCTGCCAGGCCTAATCCCAAAAGTCCAGATAAATCTACATTGATTGATTTGTTTTTAACTAATGTGCCTCATAATTTCTCTTCCTTGGGACTATTATGTAATGATTTGAGTGATCATTGTGGTGTTGCTGCATGTACAAATACGAGGATTCTGAAGTGCAAACCTCGCATTGTTTGTAGAAGGAATCTTGAAAATGTCATTGAAAAAGCTTTTCATCGTGATTTGTCTATTGTGGACTGGGAACAAATCAATCTAGTACCAGATGTAGAGATAGCTTGGACTTTTTTCAAAGACATTTTCATGCAAATGATTAATAAACATGCACCTTTTGAGAAATACAGAGTAAAGGGACAAGAAAATCCTTGTTTTTCTCCAGAACTGGCAGACATCATTCATGAGCATAGTAACGCAAGATTAAGTAACTGATTGGACATATTTTAGAGAGCTTTGGAATCAATGCACTTCACTTATCAAAAAGGCCAAATCAGAATAGTTTTTATCGGTCACCACTGAGAACCTCAACAACCCACAAAAATGTTGGAAAGTGATGAAATCTGTCTGTGACTAAAAACACAGCAACTTTTCCCACATTTCTACTTACAGAATCAGTGCCAGTTTAAAATCCAACTGAAGTCTTGAACTGTTTTAACCAGCGTCCGGCTCTCTATTTGACTAAAAAGGGACAACTTTAGAAAATCCTTGAGCAGACGCCTCCATGGTTTCTGTTTTAATGTTGCTCCTTTTACTTTTCTTGAAGTGCTCTAAAAACATTAGACCACAAAAAGTCCCCCAGACATGACTTGACTGAGACTTATTCTTTAAAGCTGGCAGCTGATTTTATAGCAGAGACACTTACAATTCTTCTTAATCTGTCTGTTAAAAACCAAAACATTCCATCAGTTTGGAAATCTACTTTTGTCCTCCCTTTATTAAAAGATCCAGCAGTTCTTTTTAATTATAGGACGATATCACATTTATGTGTCTTATCAACAATTCTGGAATATCTTGTTCGTGATCAGTTGAAAGAGTTCCTCTCGTCAAATAAAATGATTTGTAAATACCAATCAGGTTTCAGGAAACAACAGAGCACCATCACTGCTCCAATGAAGGTGGTCATTGATCAAAAAAACAGTAATTATTGATCTCTCCAAAGCAGTAGACCAGACTATTTTAAAACCTTTCTCACTGGACTGTTAGAACGTACGGTCGCTTGGTTTTCCAATGATTTAGAAAACAGGACCCAGTGTATTAAATACGAGAGCCTTTGTTCACAATGTGTCACTGTTCATAAAGGGGTGCCTTAGGGTCGTTTTTGTTAAGGCGGATGAGATTTGAGTAATATTTAGCTTTAGCTAAGGTAAGCATGCGTTTATAAGTTATTAAACTATCACTCCATGCTTGATGGAAAACCTCAAGCTTCGTCGCGCGCCATTTGCGTTCCAGCTTTCTACATGATCATTTATGAGCTCTAGTTTCTTCTGTAAACCATGGGGTGCGCCATTTAGGGGCCCATTTTTGTTTTAGCGGTGCTATACTATCAATGGTTTTGCGCAGGGCATTGTCAAAGTTGTTAGTGAGGTTATCAATAGAGCCGACATAATTTGGGAATGGTGCCATTACCGAAGGCAGTAGGTCAGCATTAATGTTGCGGCTGCTATAGCAGTTATTATTATTATTAGTTTGTTGACAATGAGTCAGAACTTCGAATTTTATAAGGTAATGATCGGACATTACTTTAGTATACGGGAGTACCATAACTTTGGAGGTGGTGACACCCCTGACCAGCACTAGATCTATCGTATTACCGTTGCGATGCGTAGGTTAATTTATTATTTGTGTAAGACCGTAGCTATCAATTATAGTCTGGAGCTCAACGCACTGAGGGTCCGATGGGGTATTCATATGGATATTAAAGTCCCCCATTATGATTATATTGTCGGCTTGCGTCACTAGATCAGCAACAAACTCTGAGAATTCATTGATAAAGTCCGAGTAGGGCCCTGGGGGGCGGTAGATAACAGCCAGGTCGAGAGGCAGTGGTGTGACAAACCTCATAGTAACCACCTCAAACGATGTATATTTATTATTTAGGTTAGGGGTAAGGTTAAAGCTTTCATTGTATATTAGTGAGACCCCCCCCCCACCCCCCACCCCCCCACCCCTTTTGAGGGGACGGGCAATATGTGCATTTGTATAGTTAGGAGGAGATGCCTTATTTAGCGCAAAAAAATCGTCTGGTTTGAGCCAGGTTTCGCTAAGACCAATGACGTTAAGATTGTTTTTCTTCTAATGACCTCATTAACTAATAATGTTTTGGGAGACAATGATCTTATGTTTAAAAAGCCCATATTATAAGTACTGGGCTGTTTTGACGAGTTTTTGTTGAAATTATCCGTAGTAGCAATATTAATAATGTTGCGTTTATTATGCGTAGTGCACTTTAAATAGTTTCGACCATGTCTAGGAATTGATATGACGGGAATTTTCAGATTGTTTGCTTGGTGCTGCGATAAACTGAACGCATCATAATTTGCCACCTCAGTAGAATGCATATCTACCTCTGACACAGTCACAACAGAAAAAACATTATGAGAGTTGTGTATTATTCTAAGAGAATTGCTATGCGTACAGGGATTATCCAGCCTGGCGCTGGCTAGTTCTATCTTAACTGACTCCTCACCCGGACTAGCAGGCTCTGTAATTGCCTGTGACCGGGCTTGCTCTAGTGTAGTTAGTCAAGTGTGACTTAAACAGTAGTCTATGTTTTTAGGCAGGATGATGGCGCCTTCCTGGTTAGGGTGAAGGCCGTCTCTCATCAGCAAGCCTGGTTTGCCCCAGAAAGAGGGCCAATTATCAATAAACGTTAGTCCCTGTTGTCTACAGAAGCTAGCCAGCCACTTGTTAAGCGAGACTAATCTGCTATATCTCTCATCATTGCCTCTCGCAGGCAGGGGGCCAGAGACAATTACTCGATGCCTGGACATCTTTCTAGCGAGATCACAAGTCCTGGCTATGTTTCTCTTTGTAATCTCTGACTGTCTCATCCTAGTGTCATTGGAGCCAACGTGTACAACTATATTCGCATAACTAGTGGTGCGATTAGCCTGTCGTATGTGTTTTACTAGTTAGCTCCCTAAGATTAGCTTCAATGGCAGGTGCTCTGGCCCTGGGAATACACTTAATTGTGGCTGGTTTGCTAAGCTTTATGTTTCGGGTGATGGAGTCCCCTATGACTAAGGTGTGGTGCCCGGTAGACTGGGGTGTAGGACTAGCTAAAGAGCTAAATCTATTATGCGTCTCAACCGGTACACCGTAGCTTGTAGGTCGCTTAGGACTACTACAATTGATCACCTGTTGAGCAGGCTGTTAACTCCCTGCAGAAAGCTTTTGTTGCTGTGCAGAATTCACTTGTTGACCTAAAAGTGCTTTTCAATGCTGACAAGACAAAACTTCTGCTGTTTTCCAAACATGGGAAAGTGCCTCAAACTTAGTGTCCACTCTTGAAGGGCATGTGCTGCATGAATATAAATACCTTTTCAATGATGACTCTCTCACTTTTAAACCTTTCATTGATCATCTGCTGAAGAAACTAAAACTTAAATTGGGCTTTTTCTTCCATAATAAGAGATGTTTTTTCTTTTGGTGTAAAAAAGCTCCTTGTCTCAGCCACATTTTTGTCTGTACTAGATGATGTTCTTTTTAATATGAATGTTCCTGTCTTCAGATGGTGGACTGTGTTGACCATGGTCTTCAGATGGTGGACTGTGTTGACCATGGTCTTCAGATGGTGGACTGTGTTGACCAAGTTCTTCAGATGGTGGACTGTGTTGACCATTTTCTTCAGATGGTGGACTGTGTTGACCAAGTTCTTCAGATGGTGGACTGTGTTGACCATTTTCTTCAGATGGTGGACTGTGTTGACCAAGTTCTTCAGATGGTGGACTGTGTTGACCATTTTCTTCAGATGGTGGACTGTGTTGACCAAGTTCTTCAGATGGTGGACTGTGTTGACCATTTTCTTCAGATGGTGGACTGTGTTGACCAAGTTCTTCAGATGGTGGACTGTGTTGACCATTTTCTTCAGATGGTGGACTGTGTTGACTATGGTCTTCAGATGGTGGACTGTGTTGACCATGTTCTTCAGATGGTGGACTGTGTTGACTATGGTCTTCAGATGGTGGACTGTGTTGACTATGGTCTTCAGATGGTGGACTGTGTTGACCATGGTCTTCAGATGGTGGACTGTGTTGACCATGCTTCTTTGAGGTAGACATCACTGTGATGTGTACTCTCGGGTGGGATGTCCTTCTCTGTCCACTAGGGGACAGTGTCATTGGAACACTTTTATTTACCAGGCTCTTCTGGGACTATTGCCCGATGACATTAGTACATTGAGTCCACAGAGAAGTACAGACTCTTATGCGCTGAGATCCAACGATCAGATGTTGTTCTCTGTACCTTTTGCTGGCACTGAGCTGGGAAAAAAGCTTTTGTCTCTGCAGCTCCTTGTGCTTGGAACATGTTGAAATGAGACTGGAAGCTGACTGAATTCCATTCATCCATCCATTTTCTACCGCTTGTCCCTTTTGGGGACGCGGGGGGTGATGGAGCCTATCTCAGCTGCATTCGGGCGGAAGGCGGTGTGCACCCTGGACAAGTCGCCACCTCATCGCAGGGCCAACACAGATAGATAGACAACATTCACACACTCGGGACCATTTAGTGTTGCCAATCACCCTATCTCCAGGTGCATGTCTTTAGAGGTGGGAGGGGCCTATCCCCAGGTGCATGTCTTTGGAGCTGGGAGGGGCCTATCCCCAGGTGCATGTCTTTGGAGGTGGGAGGGGCCTATCCCCAGGTGCATGTCTTTGGAGGTGGGAGGGGCCTATCCCCAGGTGCATGTCTTTGGTGGTGGGAGGAAGCCGGAGTAGAACCCACACAGTCATGGGGAGAACATGCAAACTCCACACAGAAAGATCCCGAGCCCGGGATTGAACTCAGGACTACTCAGGACCTTCGTATTGTGAGGCACATGCACTAACCCCTGTACCACCGTGCTGACTGAATTGTTATCCGTAAATGCTTTTAAATGTAAACTGAGAGCATTTGAAGGAGCCTGAGTTATATGTAACTGTTTGACTTGATGATATCCTGTCATTTTAATTTGAATGTCATTTTATGAGTAACTTTGCTGCCTCTTGGCCAGGACTCCTTTGAAAAAGCGGTTTGAAACGGAAGTACAAGTGCCAATTGGTTTACTACGCCCATAGCGTTTCTACTTGTATGGATTCTTCACTCATCACTCCAAACAACATTAGTAAGTTTTACAATATAGCTAAAACAAATTTCACTTACTAAACCATCCCGTGTGTGATGTCTGTAGGAGTGTTGTCATGCATATTTGTATGTGCTATTGCAATGCAATCAAGCTAGGGTTGTTAGCATTAGCTAATATGCTAACACATTTACAAGTGTCTGTGTTAGTATTATTAACTTACAATGACATTCTTTTTGTATTGTTTCACTTTCACAAATTCCTCAGTAAATTCAGCAAAACGTCAGCGTGGAGTTATTGAGTCTGTTTAGCTGATTGGAAAGCTAGCTTGTGCAACTAGTGGGTCCATGACCATGACTTCTGTTTTGTTTGATCAGCTGTTTTACTGCCCTGTTACAGACACCGTTTGGAAACAATTAAGGTGAGTAAATAAACATTTTCAGTATATATCAGTGTAAATAACTCATTTCACAACGTGTATATCTGCCGCTTAGAGTCTGCAGATATAATTTTTCCCCAAAAATGTAATGGGTGCAGCTTTTATAGAGATGCGCTCTATAGTCCAGACAATACAGTACACATTCCGTATTGAGCTGTCAAACCGCACTTTTTCTTGTCTTTTTATTACCGTGAGAATAAGTATCAATAATTTCAAAAGTTCCCGTTTTTTCCAAAATGACCAAATTTCCAGGAAATTCCTGTTAAAATGAATGGACATATTCATAGTTCTACAATGCCCTAAATTCTCTAAATTGTCCGCAACTTTTTACCCGATTTGAACCTTTCCCACACGACTCTTCTGAGCTCTTGAAGGCAAAACATGTTTTCCATTGCCCAAAATTCACAGTTTTCCCGGAATTTCCAGGAATTTCTCCCTATTGACTATGAATGATCAATATACAAACCTCTCCATAGCCCACATTTCTCAACCCATTGGAACCATTCCAACATCCACACACTCCACTCACCCTGCACATTCCAGCATTTCACTTCCGCTCGGGCACATAAGACATTCACACGCAATTCTCCATCATTTGTTATTATTATTTATTAAACAACAAAATGATTACTGAACAACACATTTTTACATATATTAGCCGCACCGGACTATAAGTCGCAGGTATATATGTTGTGAAATGACTTATTTACACAAAGTGTTTATTTACATACCATAATTGTTTCCAGATGGTGTCTGGTCAAACAAAACATCAGTCATGGTCTTGGAGCCACCAGCTGGGCAAGCTAGCTTTCCAATCAGCTAAACAGACTCAATAACTCCACGTGACGTTTTGCTGAATTTACTGAGGAATTTGTGTAAGTGAAACAATACAAAAAGAATGTCAGTTAATAACACAAACACAGACACTCGTCAACCTGTTAGCACATTAGCTAATGCTAACGACGTTGGCTTCATTACATTGTGATAGCACGTAGAAATACGCATTTGTAATATTCCAAAACCTGCACGTCTGTTTAAATTCTGGCAGAAATCAAAGATTTAAAAATGTCAGTCATCAGGTTATATAATCTGCAAATGTTTCAGACTCCTCTGAAGCGTCTTCAACAAACAAGAAGAATCCAGTTTGATTTTGTTGAGGCAAACATAATCGGGTTGACTCGCCCTGCAAAATGGCCCCTTTCTTTTCCAGGGATCTGGCAACCACAACAATACAAATCTGTATTTCTATCATAAAAACATGTTCTTTTTAATTGCTGTCATTTTCTATCCTTTAAGCAAAATGAATGAGTTTTAGCTGAAATGTACAAATTTCATTTCCTTCCCTGCTGAACCAAGTTTTTTTATTTTATTTCCAAGCAAAGCTTTTGGATGTTAAAGCAATATATAGCTTATTAATGGAATTGATGTGCCATACAGTCTCTTCTCGGGGACGTGCTGCCTAATTAGCGCGCAGGATGAATGATATTGTAGTCTTTTATTAATGTTCCAAGGCACTGGCAGGGAAAAGCAATAAATACCACACTGGGGATGCTTGCGTGTGAAACAGGAATATTTCAGTCTTTTAATGAAGCGCTGTCAATGCAAAGCGCATATTTAAATATGCACGTGCTCTTTTACAGTATGAAGGAGGTGGACTTGATGCTGGCCGGCTAAGCTTTTACGAGCCAGGCCCGGCTTTGGGCCTTCTTGGCAGCACACTTGCATGCAGATCACTTTTATTGTGATGATACTGCTGGCTAACGAGCATCCGGGGGCTAAAGTATCACTTGCAAAGTTAGCATGAGCAGGTGAGGATGTCAAGGTGACACCTGAGCGATCTCACCTCTCACTGCGACATAATGAAACATCCCACATGATTATTGCTGCCGTGAACCATAAGCTGACAAATGTTCCTCGCCGTGCTCCTCGCTCCCCCAGGAGGTCTCCGGGTCGGCTATAAATCCTCCGCTCGTCCAAAAGGGAGCGTCGCTGTCTGGCTGAAGATGGACCGCGTCTCGGGTCTGGATGGAGACCTCGGTGACGCTCCCCGCTGAGGACCGAATGGAGCGCCGGGTCTGATGAATGGACGTGGACATGCTCCCTCGTCACCACCGTGACTGGTGAGCTCGTCAAGAAGATTACAACTTCTCTTACAATACTGATACGGAAACCTTGACAGCGATATTAATCTGATGCATTGACACGCTGCAGGACTGCTTGTATCACACATGATATCACACACAAGTTGACACTCTGCAAGACTGCTTGTATCACACATGATATCACACACAAGTTGACACTCTGCAGGACCGCTTGTATCACACATGATATCACACACAAGTTGACACTCTGCAAGACTGCTTGTATCACGCATGATATCACACACAAGTTGACACTCTGCAGGACTGCTTGTATCACACATGACATCACACACAAGTTGACACTCTGCAGGACTGCTTGTATCACACATGATATCACACACAAGTTGACACTCTGCAAGACTGCTTGTATCACGCATGATATCACACACAAGTTGACACTCTGCAAGACTGCTTGTATCACACATGATATCACACACAAGTTGACACTCTGCAAGACTGCTTGTATCACGCATGATATCACACACAAGTTGACACTCTGCAAGACTGCTTGTATCACACATGATATCACACACAAGTTGACACTCTGCAAGACTGCTTGTATCGCACCTGATATCACACACAAGTTGACACTCTGCAAGACTGCTTGTTTCACGCATGATATCACACACAAGTTGACACTCTGCAAGACTGCTTGTATCACACATTATATCACACACAAGTTGACACTCTGCAAGACTGCTTGTATCACACATGATATCACACACAAGTTGACACTCTGCAAAACTGCTTGTATCACGCATGATATCACACACAAGTTGACACTCTGCAAGACTGCTTGTATCACACATGATATCACACACAAGTTGACACTCTGCAGGACTGCTTGTATCACACATGATATCACACACAAGTTGACACTCTGCAGGACTGCTTGTATCACACATGATATCACACACAAGTTGACACTCTGCAAGACTGCTTGTATCACACATGATATCACATACAAGTTGACACTCTGCAAGACTGCCTGTATCACACATGATATTACACACATGTTGACACTCTGCAGGACTGCTTGTATCACACATGATATCACACACAAGTTGACACTCTGCAGGACTGCTTTTATCGCACATGATATCACACACAAGTTGACACGCTGCAGGACTGCTTGTATCGCACATGATATCACACACAAGTTGACACGCTGCAGGACTGCTTGTA